>NW_007258796.1:19572-22305 GCF_000164805.1 Carlito syrichta
CCCCTTCCCCCCCCATAGTTTCCCAGTACCGTCAGTCATTTTCTTATAGTATTACATTGGATATTCAAGGTCCATTATATGAGTGAGAACATGTGATACTCAGATCTTTATTTCTGTGAGAGGTTACTCAGTATTATAGACTCTAGTTCCATCCAGGTTGCTGCAAAATTCATGATTTTGTTCTTTTTTATGGCTGTGTAGTATTCCATCGTGTATATGTACCACATTTTTTAAATCCAGTCCTCTTTTGATGGGCAGCATGGTTGTTTCCAGGTTCTTGCTATTGTGAACAACCCTGCAATAAACATACGTGTGCAGGTATCTTTTTTATAGAGTGATTTGTGTTCTTCAGGGTATATTCCCAGTAGGGGGATTGCGGGATCATACAGAAGGTCAATTTTTAGAGCTTTTAGGAATCGTCACACTGCTTTCCACAGAGGTTACACTAGTTTACACTCCCACCAACATTGTAGAAGTGTTCCCTTTTCACCACACCCTCTCCAGCAGCTGTTATTTTTTGAGTTGTTGATAATTGCCATTCTGACTGGAGTTAGGTGGTATCTCAGTGTGGTTTTGATATGCATCTCCCTGATGATTAGTGAGGTTGAGCATTTCTTCATGTGTTTGTTGGCTGCCCGATGTCTTCTTTTGTGAAGTGTCTGTTCATATCTTTTGCCCATTTTATAATGGGGTTGTTTGTTTTCTTCTTTTCAGTATGTTTCAGTTCCTTGTAGAGCCAGGATGTGAAGCCTTTTTCAGACCTAGAGTTGGCAAATACTTTTTCCCAGTCTGTAGGCTGTCTCCCTGCTCTCTTGATGGTTTCTTTGGCTTTGCAGAAGCTTGTCAGTTTAATAAGGTCCCATTTGTCTATCTTCTCTCTTAAGTCCTGTGGGTTTCGGGTTTTGTACAGGAATTGGATACCAGTTCCGATTTCTATGAGAGTATTTCCTTCCTTTTCTAAGGTTCTTATGGTTTGAGGTTTTACATTTAGGTCTCTGATCCTTTTGGAGTTAACCTTTGTGTATGGGGATAGAAAGGGGTCCTGTTTCAATTTTCTGCATGTGGTCAGCCAGTTTTCCCAGCGCCATTTACTGAATAGGTTCTCCTCTCCACAGTGGTAGGTGGTGGGGGCTTTGTTGAAGATGAGTTGGTTGAGAAATTGAGGTTTTGCTTCTGGAATCTCAATTCTGTTCCATTGATCTATATGCCTGTTCCTGTACCAATACCAAGCTGTTTTGATGATTGTAGTTTTATAGTAAAGTTTGAAGTCTGGTATTGTGATACCACCTGCTTTGTTTTTTTTTTTTTTTTTTGCTGAGGATTGTTCTGGCTATTCTTGGACGTTTTTGTTTCCATATGAATTCCTGTGTTGTTTTTTCTAGGTCTGAGAAGAATGTTGTTGGTAATTTAATGGGTATTGCATTGAATTTGTAGATTGCCTTAGGTAAGATGGACATCTTCACAATGTTGATTCTTCTGATCCATGAGCATGGGATATTTTTCCACTTGTTCATGTCAGCTTTGATTTCTTTGAGCAGTGTTTTGTAATTTTCATTGTAAAGTTCTTTCACACCTCTGGTCAGGAAGATGCCAAGGTATTTCATTTTTTGTGTGGCTATTGTGAATGGAATCGTGTTTTTTATTTGGGTTTCTGTTTGTTTATTATTGGTGTAGAGAAATGCGATTGTCTTTTGTACATTTATTTTGTATCCTGAGACTTTGCCACCAAAGGCCTTTTTCAATGTAAGGAGGCCTTTGACAGATTCTCTTGGGTTTTCAAGGTACATAATCATATCATCTGCAAAGAGAGATAACTTGACTTCCTCTTTTCCTATTTGGATACCTCTGATTGCCTCCTCTTCTCTGATTGCTCTAGCCAGGACTTCCAATACTATGTTGAACAGGAGGGGTGAGAGTGGGCATCCTTGACTAGTTCCAGTTTTCAGGGTAATTGGTTCCAATTTTTGTCCATTTAGGAGTATGCTGGCTGTGGGTTTCTTGTAGATGGCTTTTACTATTTTGAGGTATGTTCCCCATATGCCTAGATGTTCAAGGGTTTTTATCAAGAAGGGGTGCTGGATTTTATCAAAAGCTTTTTCTGCATCTAATGATATGATCATGTGGTTTTTGTTTTGATATCTGTTGATGTATTTAGTTACATTTATGGTTTTATGAATGTTGGACCAACCTTGCATCCCAGGAATGAAGCCTACTTGGTCATGGTGGATGATTTTTGAGATGTATTGCTGAATTAGGTTTGCTAGGATCTTGTTGAGAATTTTAGCATCTATGTTCATCAAAGATATTGGCCTGTAGTTCTCTTTCTTTGTTGGATCTTTACCTGGCTTGGGTATCAATGTGATGTTGGCTTCATAAAATGATTTGGGGAGAGTTCCATCTTTTTCAATCGCCTGGAATACCTTCATAGGATTGGTATCAGCTCCTCCTTGAATGTCTTGTAGAATTCTGCTGGAAAGCCATCTGGACCAGGGCTTTTTTTTGTAGGAAGTTTTCTTATTACGTGGTCGATTTCCTTGATTGTTATTGGTTTATTTAGGGTCTCAATTTCTTCTTGTTCCAACCTAGGTAGGTTGTGTGATGTCAGAAAGTCTTCCATTTCCTTCTGGTTTTCAAGTTTGTTTCCATACAAGTGTACGTAGTAGTCTCTAATGATCTTTTGTATTTCTTCAGGGTCAGATGTGACTTCATCTTTTGTGTTTCTGATTATGCTTG
>NW_007258796.1:22325-25240 GCF_000164805.1 Carlito syrichta
TGATCCTTCCGCCTCAGCCTTCCAAGTAGCCGGAATTACAGGCATGCGCTACCATGCCCAGCTGATTTTTTGATTTATTGTAGAGATGAGGTCTCGCTGCCCAGGTGGGTCTCAAACCCGCAGGCTCAGGCAATCTACTCACCTCAGCCTCCCAAAGGCGCGGGATTACAGTCTGAGCCACCAAGCCTGGCTTGGACCAGGGCTTTTCTTTGTAGGAAGTTTTCTTATTACGTAGTCGATTTCCTTAATTGTTATTGGTCTATTTAGGGTCTCAATTTCTTCTTGTTCCAGCCTAGGTAGGTTGCGTGATGTCAGAAAGTCCTCCATTTCCTTAAAGTTTTCAAGTTTGTTTCCATACAAGTGTACGTAGTAGTCTCTAATGATCTTTTGTATTTCTTCAGGGTCAGATGTGACTTCATCTTTTGTGTTTCTGATTGTGCTTATTTGGGTTTTTTCTCGTTTTTTCTTGGTCAGTCTAGCCAGGGGACCATCAATCTTGTTTATCCTTTCAAAGAACCAGCTTTTTGTTTCATTGATTTTTTGTATTATCTTTTTGTCTTCTATGTCCTGGATTTGGGCTTTTATTTTGGTGATCTGGATTCTTCTGCTGAAATTAGGGTTTTTGTGGTCTTGCTTTTCCAGCTTCTTTAGGTGGCTTACTAGGTTGTGAATTTCTGTTCCTTCCATTTTCTTCATGTGTGTTTGTAGGGATATAAATTCCCCTCTTACTACAGCTTTCAGGGCATCCCAGAGATTTTGGTAAGTTGTTTCCTCATTTTCATTTGTTTCCAGGTATCTTTTGAACCCTGTTTTGATTTCGTCGTTGACCCAGGAATTGTTTAGCATCATGTTATTTAGTGTCCAGGTCTTTGTGGGTTTTGGGGGAACTTTGTTGGTGTCAATGTTTATTTTTATTCCACTGTGATCCGAGAAGGTGTTTGGTAGAATTTCGGTCCTTTTAAATTTGCTTATGCTTGATTTATGGCCGAGTATGTGGTCGATCTTAGAATATGTTCCATGTGGTGATGAGTAGAATGTGTATCCTGTGGTCTTTGGATGGAGTGTTCTGTAGGTATCAATTAAGTCCATTTGGTCCAAAGTCACATTGAGGTTCTGGATCTCCTTTCTGATTTTTTGTCCTGATGATCTGTCTAGGGTTGTGAGTGGGGTATTAAAGTCCCCAGTTTTGATAGTGTTAGAGTCAATATCTTTCTTTAGTTTTCCAAGAAGTTGCTTTATGAAAGTTGGCGCACTTATGTTGGGTGAATATATGTTTAGGATAGATATTTCTTGTTGGTGGATTGAGCCTTTTATCATTATGTAGTGGCCTTCTGTATCTTTTTTGATTTTTAATAGCTTGAAGGGAATTTTGTCTGAAATTAAGATCGCTACTCCTCCTTTCTTTTGTATTCCGTTCGCCTGAAAGTTTGTTTCCCATCCTCTTACTTTGAGTCTGTGGGTGTCCTTTCTAGTGAGGTGAGTCTCTTAAAGGCAATAGATTGTTACCTGATGATATTTTATCCATTTTGCCATTCTATGTCTTTTCAGTAGTGCATTTAGTCCGTTCACATTTAGGCTAATAATTGAAATGCAAGAGTTAATCCCTGTCATAAGGTTCTTGCAGAGTTGTTCCTGTTTGTTTGTTGTCTTTCTTTGGGTTTTGGAGTTGGTTCATGTGTGTTTTTAATCTTTTGCCTGTACTCTTGTGAAGAATGCTGTTGCTCTTTTTTCTTTTGCTTCTGTGTTCAGTACTTTCTTAAGTGTTTCTTGCAGAGGTGGTTGGTGGCAGCGTAGGTTCTTAGGGATTGGATGTCTGGAAAAGATTTCAATTCTCCCTCACTAATGAAGCTTAGTTTGGCTGGGTAGGTTATTCTTGGTTGAAATTGTTTCTCTTTTAGAACTTTGAAGATAGGGCTCCAGGCTTCCTGGCCTGAAGGGTTTCTGTGGATAAATCTGCTGCTATTCTAATTGGTTTTCCCTGGTAGGTAGTCTGGCCTTTTTCTCTTGCTGCCTTTAGGATTTTTCCCTTTATAGCTGCATTGTTTAGGCGAATTATTATGTGTCTGGGAGCTGGTCTTCTCATTTGTTGTCTTGCAGGGGTTCTCTGAATCTCTTGTGTTTGCATTTTTTCATCCTTGATGAGATGAGGGAAGTTTTCTTGAATGATCATGAAATTTTTATTTCAGTGTGGCTTCTGTTTCTCTTTTTGCCTCAGGAAGCCCAATTACTCTTAGATTTGGTCTCTTGAAGTGATCATTCATCTCTTGCAGGTTTTGTTCTGTCTTTTTGAGCTTCTTTTCTATGCTTTTGACAGTTTGGGTTAGTTCTGTGTTTTGGTCTTCGAGCTCTGAGATTCTTTCTTCTGCTTGGCTGATTCTGCTTTCCATCCTTATTAGTCTGTTCATTTCCATCACAGTATCCTTTACTGCTGTCATTTCTGACATCAGCTCCTTCCTATTTTCCTCTTGTCTCTCCTCAGTTTTTTAAATTCTCTCCATTAATATCTTGGTGTCTGGGTTTGTTGCATGTAACCAGTCATTCTAGGGACTCTTCATTGTTTGTGTTCCAGAATCTGTTTTCTCAGTGTCTGATTTCCCAGGGGTCTGTGTGAGACCTATATTCTTCTTTTGGTTTTTCTTCATTTGTGCGGTTTTTCCCCCTCCCTACTTTTTCCTTCCCTCCACATCACTGTCTTCTTTAATTCTGTTATTCAGGGGTAAAGGGATTGGTTTCACTTCTGTTTGTTCAATCTCCTATTCTTTATGTATGTCCTCTTACTTTGTTCAATTCTGAAGTTGCACTGTAGGTTGGAGGTGGTCCTTTTTGCAGTTTTGAGATTTACTTAAGGGGAGAGCTGTGATTCAAAATCTGTCTGCAGGTCCTGGTATTCACTGACAGGTGTGTGGATAATGTAG
>NW_007258796.1:25382-27159 GCF_000164805.1 Carlito syrichta
CTTCCCACTGCCTAGGAATCTGTCTGTGCAGCTGTAGGTTTACTCCCTGAAATAAAACGTGGTTAGCAGAGGGGAGAGAATGGAGCAGATAGTGGGTTGAAGAGAGGAGAGGAGAGATAGAGGAGTAAGGGCGGAAACAAACGAGTGTGCCAACAAATAGAGAGAGAGGCCTATACTGAAACAGATAAAAACAATAGACCACAGTTACAGATGAACCAACTCTCATACCAAAAAATAAAAAATAAAAATAAAACATATAGTGATGCTAACATACAGGCTAACCAACCACCTTGTTAGTGTGCTGTTCCTCTATACAAAGATATGGTTTACAGGGAGAAGAAAAGAGAAGAAAAGGAAAAGGAAAAAAGAGAACAATACAGTAGGAATAGAATTAAGTCATTAAGCTAATAGAATCAATGAAGCACACTCTGAGACATTTTGTTTAAGTCCAATATCCTTTCAGGTCTGAATTCTAGTTTTCATTTCAAGCTGGTAAATTAGTTTGCAGTTAGAGTCAGTTGCTCCTGGTCTGCTGTGAAGGACAGTTCAGATTACCCTCGTTCAGCACTCTGGTCTATGTCTTTATCAAGCTTGTTTCTCCCGTTTCAGTGTAGTTACCTTGAATCGCCAGCAGGTGGTGCTATCTCAGCTGCTCACCCCAGAGGAGGTGGGGCCGGACAGGAATAAGATGGCTGCCTGCCTCTGAGCAGGCAACAGGAGCCTTACGCCGGGCGGGCAGGACAGTCTCGGACTCAGGAGAGGTGGCAGCGATCCCAGCAGATCTTCCCTGAAGGGATTTGATGTGGATCGCCTCGGGCCCGGGTGGTATGATATGCTACCCGTCACAGAGGCTGCGGCAGCGTCGGCAACGGCAGCAGCGGCAGGGGGAGGGGCTGCAGCGGTAGTGCAGCGGCACTGTTTGCGCCACAGTAACTGTTCAGTCCGTGGCAACGGCCGAGCTCTGTATGAAGAGCAGGTTGCGATGTTGGGGTCCCCAGCCCCCCGGGGCGAGAGTCAGAGACCCACTGCAGATCTCCTTTGCAGAGGGATTCAGAGACCGGGTTGCCCCGTCACCATCTTGCCGCTTCTCCCTAAACATTTTTTTAAATAGAAAATGGAATAAGCTTTTAGATAGGTTCAACAAGTTGAAAGATATTTTATATATTTAATAAAGTACATTTGTAACTTAATTTAATACAAGTATTTCCCTATATAGTTGTTAATAAAAAATTGAGATAGTGGCATATTTAATTTTATAATTTTTCTTTTTGTAGTCTTCACTTTTGCTTGTTTAATATTGC
This sequence comes from Carlito syrichta, assembly GCF_000164805.1. Taxonomy (NCBI): domain Eukaryota; kingdom Metazoa; phylum Chordata; class Mammalia; order Primates; family Tarsiidae; genus Carlito; species Carlito syrichta. The sequence continues at coordinate 26,684 of NW_007258796.1, forward strand.
ATTTTTTTCTTGCAAAAGTGAGTCCTTTAATCTCTGAACACTGGAATTATCTGTTCAGTGTGCTTTCCTTTAAAAAGGGAGGGCATATTACATTTTCATAAGATCAAATTTTTTTATATCGATATATAAATCAATGAAAATATCCTTTTTTATACACTAGCTATATACATAATGTGAGAAGTGCAACCTTTGCATTTCAGCTTCAATAGCAGCTTCTCTTCAGATACTGCCATATTTTAACAAGTCATAAAACTTATATAATCAATATTATGATATCTATTTTAATTACATCAGAGTTTGTTTTGAGATATTTGTTTTGAACCTAAAAATTAAGTTTATATGTGATAATCCTGATTTATGTAAGCCTGCATATATCAGTTTCACTAGTAGTAACATCAAGTTAAATAAGGTAAAGGCACTGGAGTAATTTATGTATATATTGGCTTAGCACCGTGTGTGTGTGTGTGTGTGTGTGT
>NW_007258797.1:0-1713 GCF_000164805.1 Carlito syrichta
GAGACCCACCTGTGCAACTTGGCGAGACTTCATCTCTACAATAAATCAAAACAAAAAAAACAAAAAAAAGAACAGTAACATTAACAAAAGACCCCCAGAAGCAACATTATTTTTACCACAACACCCTTGGCAAATATGTTGTTAGTAACCACTGTCTTAGCAACAGAGTCCTTAGGAATAATGCTGTGCAAAAAAAAACGCCTTCACCAACAGTTTCCTTAAAAACATTGATCATAGCAATAGCACCCTTAGCAAAACTTTCTTTGTAAAAATACTCTTGACATCAAGGCCTTAAAGAGCAATACTCTTACAAACATCAACACCTTAGTTCACTTTTTTTTTTTTGAATTGTAGTATTACTCTGTTGTCCAGGCTGGAGTGCAGTGGCACACTCACGGCCACCCCAGCATTGACTTGCTGGGCTTTAGTGATCCTTCCACCTCAGCCTTCCAAGTAGCTGTAACTATAGGTGCACACTACCGTGAAGTTAATTTTTGATTTTTATTGTAGAGATGAAGTCTTGCCAAGTTGTTCAGGCTGGTGTCAAACACGCGGGCTTAGGCAATCCATATGCCTTGGCCTCCCAAAGTGCTGGGAAGATAGGCTGAGCCACCAAGCCTGACCTGCCTTAGTCCATTTTGTGTTGCTGTAAAGGATTACAGTAAGTCCCCTACATCTGAACCTTCAAGTTGTGAACTTTCAAAGATACAAAAGTGTGTTTGCATGCCCAATCATGTCAGTTAGTGCACATGTCTGGTGTACATTGTCACATGTATGCAAGGTACTATACTATAAGATTAAATATATTTTATTTATTTATTGTGCTTTTTTGTGTGTTTTATGTTTTATTTGTGAAAAGCATTATAAACCTATTATAGTACAGTACTATAGAGTTGATTGTGTTAGTTGAGTACCTAGGCTAATTTTGTTGGACTTACGAACACATTAAGCTTACGAACATACTCTCAGAATGGGACTCATTTATATGTAGGGGACTTACTATACCCGAAGATGCACAGTTTATAAAGAAAAAGAATGTTTATTTTTCTCAGAATTCTAATGACCAGAAAGTTCAAGGTTGGGCCTCTTCATCAGGTGAGGACTTCAGGCTGCTTCTCTGCAGAAGGCAAAGGGGAGCTGGCATGTGCAGGGATCACACGGCGAGAGAGAAAGCAAGAGGGAGTGTACAAGACTCTTTTTAGTCATCTCTGGCAAGAACTATGAAAGAGAGAACTCATTCACCCACAAAGGAGAATGCACATCAATTCATGAAGGATCTACCCTCAAGCACCTCCCATTAGGGCCCACCTCCAACATGGGGGATCAAATTCTAACATAAGTTTTGGAAGGACAAACACCCAAACCATAGCAACATCCTGAGCAATAATACCCATAGCAAGAATGTCCTTAGCTTGCTTTCTTGGCAACAGCCAACTTACTAACAGCTACCTTAGCAAAAATGTCATCTTAACAGTGCTTTTAACATCGATGCCTCTAAGAATGACAACTTTAAAAATAGTTTTCAGCAGTCATTTCTTTTGAAATCTTTCCTTTAACAACAATGACCTCAGCAAGAATACTTTTTTCCAATAATTATATAACACATTTTACTTCACAACATAGAAGCAAGTGCACTTATGAACACCACTGTTTGCAGAAACGTCTTTACAACACTGACACAAAAGACTTTCATGACATTCTTAACATAAAAGT
>NW_007258797.1:2514-3748 GCF_000164805.1 Carlito syrichta
AGCAAAAATTCCACAATGCCTATAGCTGTACTGTTTTAGCAATAGTTGCCATAGCAACACTGTACAGCAGATGCAGCCTTAGCAAAAATTTTCTTTGTAACACCACCTTTAGCAGCAACATCTTTAAGAAGGATGTCCTTAACACCAAGTCTCTAGTAGCAATATCATGAACAATAACCTGGAAACATGCTTAACAACAATCCTTTTTTCAAGAATGCCATTAACAGCAATAGGCTTAATAACAATGTCTTTAGTAACATTGGCCATGAGAATCTGTCCTTTTTGCAAGAGAGTCTATTATATGTGTGACCCTAGCAGCAGTGGCCATATCAACCATGCACTTAACCACAGTGGCAAAAACAACCTGCCCTTAGCAGCACCACCTGTAGCAAATATTTCCTAGACATAGCATCCTTAGCTGAAAGATCCTAAGTAACAAAATTTGTGGCAACACTACATGAAGCAACAATGACCTTAGCTGCAGTACCTTGTCAACAATTCCTTTAGTGATTATACCCTTGCCAACAAAACCCTTAGCAATATCCTTAGAAACACATTGTCTTTAGCAACATTCTTCTTAGCAATGGTGGCTGTAGTCACAGTTCCCTAGCAACAGCAACCTCCGAAGAATTCTCTTTGCAACAGCATGCTTAGTACCAATACCTTTAAGAAAAAAACATCCTTAATAAGAGGAACTAAACCACAATTTCCTGAACAACAATGCACTTAGCAGCAATGCCAAAAGCAATGGTTTGCTAAGTAACAATAGCTTTATAAGTTGCACCCTTGGTAATAGTTCCAATAGCAAATATACTCTTAGTAACAGTGGCCATACCAACCATGTCCTTCATAACAGCACCTTAGCAAAAGTTCTTCAGCAACGATACCTTAAAAAAAAAAAGTACTACAGTGCTGAGTGATCTATCACAGAAACAAAGAACTGAGTATCACATGTTTTCACTCATAAGTGGACCTTGAGCAATTATCGTAATAGTGTAAGAAAGGGATTGGCGATAGTGGGAATCTGCCAGGGGTAAGGGGGGCACACTTCATCAACAAGGGTACCTGCATCATGAACATTTGTAGACCTAACCCTGAATTGTACCCCACATATTTAAAATAACTTTTTTTAAAAAAGTACAAGATCTTTCTTAGTAACAATGACTTTAGAAACTGTGGCCATAGAACTGGTAAAAGAGTGTCTGATGTCATCACACTATCAGCAACAGCACCC
>NW_007258797.1:4815-5557 GCF_000164805.1 Carlito syrichta
CATGCGGCAGAGTTCAGGTGGTAAAGCGAGCAAGCAATGAGGAGCAGCTGCATGTAGAGATGAAGCTTGCTTGTCTGACCCTCACCTCCTGCTGTGCGGCCTGGTCCTCGACAGGCCACAGACTGGTCGGGGGAATTTGGGGCCCCTCGAGTACATCGTAGTTCCATTTCAGAGTGTTTGTTCTGCTTCTTACAGTCAGGATCATGCATGCACAGCTAAGGATTGAGTCCATCGCTTTATAAACACAAAGAATTCCTTTCTCTGTTTCTCCTCTCTGTGATCCACCACCCATGCTCTTGTTTCCAGAGGTACCCTTTCCTGATGTTCTGGCTAGAGAGTGTTGCATACTTCTTGCTCTTGGGCAATCCTTGGAGGCTTGTGCTGAGATAGAAGCCTGTAATGAAGTAATGGAGCCAGCTTTCATTACATCCTATTAGTGAAGGATTAGGGGAGTCAAGGAGGACTTTTCCTCAAAGAAGCCTCCTTACTGCCACTCGAGAGTTAGAAAGACTTTATCCCAAACGAACTGCCTCTCTTTTACCAGCAGAGAAGTTTGGGAGCATCATCTCATTCTGGCGTTTGAGAGGCCAAACTCTTCTACCTCGTGAGTCTGTCTCTCCGTGCTGGAGTGAGAGAGCTCCATCTGTTGCCTGGTGCTGGGATATCAAGACATTTTCTAGTCTTTCAAAGTCCCAACCAGTAGGGAACTCTCAATCCTGGTACTCTGCACAGAGGCAGTGGG
>NW_007258798.1:0-383 GCF_000164805.1 Carlito syrichta
TGAGGCAATCATGAGCCCAATGTCCATGCTGTTTGCATTTGGGACAGGGTTTTGCTGGTGAGCAGGGCTTGACAGTCTTTGGCCATATGCCCATTTTGACAGCATCAGAAACAAACCTGGGAAGGGGGCTGTGTACCCATTCTGCTATTGACCATCTGGGGTGGAAGATTATCAGTGGTGGCCTTTTTCTGCTAAAGTGGTAGATAAAAAGCTGAAGTGCTTTCTGCTTATGTTGGTGGTCCTGTATTCTTTCCTCCTTTTGGTTGTTAAAGATTTTAGAGGCCGTGTCCAATAGCCCTAATTGAGGGGTTTGTGGGCCCTTTTTTAATTTTTGGAGTTTGTGCCTAATACCCGGTGCTGACTGGGAGATAAAATATATAGCC
>NW_007258798.1:462-7589 GCF_000164805.1 Carlito syrichta
GGGTGCGGGCGGGGCAGCTGAGGCTGTTGAGGCTGCCTGTAAGGGGGGGGGAACTTAGAGGAGGAGGCTCACACGTGCGTGGAACAATGGGAGAAAGAGAAGTTGTAGGAGAAGCAGTAGATGTTGGCATGAGTTGAGAGTGGAAGTTAGAGGGGTTACAATTGAGACACAGGCAAGGATGTTCACGGAGGAGAGAAAAGGACTGAATATAGGGGATTTCTACCCACTGTTTTGAATGCTCACAAAAATTATATAAGTCCTGAATAATATCAGGATTGAGGGACCCCGGGGGGGCACTGATTTTGGTTGTCTAAGGGGTATGTTGGTCAATCTTGTGTGCAGAAACGAATCAGGCATTTGGGTTTTATATCAGGAGAAACAGAAAGTGTGGTGAGATTGTTTAAAGGCATTTAAGAGGAGAATCAGCTGGCAGGGATGACAAGACTCCAATGACCAGACAGGTGGACTAAACAGGGTGTCCCCCGAAGAGTCAACTGTCCAAAAAGTGTGGTTGTGGCAAAGCCTGTCATCACAGGGGTTTGGCACAGCCAGGGTCCTCCTGGAGAACCGAGGGGGTCAAGGCACCTTGTGCAAGAATTTTTCGATCAGACTGAAAGCACTTGACCGGGTGGTGGGTGGGAGCAGGTTCGAGATTCCTGCCAGTAGAATAGGGCTTACTGTGGGGCAGCAAACATGGAGCCTCCGAGGCTCCCTGTTACCCAACAGATACGCTGTGGGCTAGCAGATGTGGGACCCCTGGGGCCTGCTGCAGCCCAGTGGCCATGGGAAGGTATGAGAGAGATAAGGAGAGATAAGCTATGCTGCTTGTTTTGATCTGTAAGACAGGAATGATAATGACCATATTATGCCTTGCTGAATTTTGTAAAGATTAAAACAAGTTATTTTTATAAACAGCTTATAAATACAACCAATACATAATAAACCTTAAAATTTAATAATCTATTGATACATGGAAATTATTTATTTTAAAGTATTATACAAATCCACAGCCCCCCATAGGCAATAATCAAGGCAATATGATTATCAAAATATACAGCTAACTATAAGAATTATTTTCTTTTCTTTTTCACCTTTAAATATTTTATTTTAAAATTGTGAGGTACAATTCAGATTAGGTATACAAATGTCCATTGTACAGGTACCCTTGTTGATGAGGTGTGACCCCCTTCCCCAGGCAGAATCCCATTAGTGCCAATCCCACCTCCTCGTCCCCCCACACCCCCACAGTTTTCTGCTACTACTGTTAATTCTTATGGTATTATGATAGTTGTTCAAGGACCACTTATGAGTGAGAACATGTGATACTTGGTTCTTTGTTTCTGTAAAAGATCACCCAGTATTATAGATTCTAAGTCCATTCAGGTTGCTGCGAAGTTCATGATTTTGTTTTTCTTTGTGGCTGCATAACATTCCATTGTGTATATGTTACATTTTTTAAATCCAGTCCTCTTTTGAAGGGCAGCACCATTGGTTCCATGTTCTTGCTATTGTGGACAATAGTGTGATAAACATATGTGTGCAGGTATCTTTTTTATAGAGTGATTTGAGTTCTTCCAGGTATATTCCCAGTAGGGGGATTGTGGGCACCTCATATGGAAGGTTGATATTTAGAAATTTTAGGAATTACCACACTGTTTTCCACAGAGGTGGTACTAGTTTACACTCCCACCAACAGTGTAGAAGTGTTCATTTTTTGCCACATCCTCTCCTGTTATTTTTTGAGTTATTGATGATGGCCATTGTGACAGGAGTTAGCTGTTATCTCAGTGTAGTTTTAATTTGCATTTCTTTGAAGATTAGTGAAGCTGAACATTTTTTCATGTATCTATTGGCTGCTCGTATGTCTTCTTTTGAAAACTGTCTATTCATATCTTTTGCCTCCTTTGTAATAAGGCTGTTTGTTTTTTTTTTCATTTCAGCACAACTGAGTTCCTTGTAGATCCTAGATGTTAGGTCTTTGTCAGACATATAGTTGGAAAATACTTTCCTAGTCTGTGGATTGTCTCGCTGCTCTCTTGATGGCTTCTCTGACTTTGCAGAAGTTTGTGAGTTTGACAAGGTCTCACTTGTCTATCTTGTCTCTTATGGCGTGGGCACTTGGGGTTTTGATCAGGAATTGATTGTCAGTTCCAATTTCCATAAGAGAGTCTGCTGCATTTTCTAAGGTACTTATAGTTTGTAGTTTTACGTTTAGGTCTCTGATCAATTTAGAGCTGATTTTTGTGTATGGGGATAGGTAAGGGTCCTGCATGTAGTCAGCCAGTTTTCCCAGCACTATTTACTGAATAGGTTCTCATCTCCCCAGTGGTTGATGGTGGAGGCTTTGTTGAAGATTAGTTGATTGAGAAATTGAGGTGTTTCTTCTGGAATCTCAATTCTATTCCATTGGTCTCTATGCCTGTTCTTGTAGCAATACCAGCCTGTTTTGATTATTGTAGCTTTATAATAAAGTTTAAGGTATGAGAGCGTGATACCTCTTGCTTTTTTTGCTAAGAATTGTTTTGTCTATTCTTGGTCACATATTTTCATATGAATTACTGTATTGTTGTTTCTAGGCCTGAGAAGAATGTTGCTGGTAATTTGATGGGTATTACATTAAATCTGTCGATTGCCCTAGGTTGAATTGACATCTCAACAATGTTGATCCTTCTAATCCATGAGCATGGAATATTTTTCCACTTATTTGTGTCAACATTGATTTCTTTGAGCAGAGTTTTGTAGTCTTCATCATCTAAAGGTCTTTCACATCTCTGGTTAGGAAGATACCAAGGTATTTCTTTTTTTGTGTGGCTATTGTGAATGGAACTGTGCTTTTTATTTGGGTTTCTGTTTATTTATTACTGATGCATAGAAATGCAATTGTCTTTTGCACATTTATTTTATACCTTGAGACTTTACCAAAGTCCTTTATCAGTGCAAGGAGGTTTCTAACAGATTCTCTTGGGTTTTCAAGGTATATAATCATGTCATCTGCAAAGAGGGATAACTTGATTTACTCTTTTTTCTGTTTGGATACCCTGATTGCCTTCTCTTCTCTGATTGTTCTAGCTGGAACTTCCAAAACTATGTTGAACACGAGGGGTGAGAGTAGGCATCCTTGTCTTTTTCCAGTTTTCAGGGGACATGGTTCCAATTTCTGTCTGTTTAGCAGTATGCTGGCTGTGGGTTTCTCATAGAGGGCTCTTACTATTTTGAGGTTTGTTCCATCTATGCCTAGATGTTCAAGAGTTTTTATCAAGAAGGGGGGCTTAATTTTATCAAAAGCTTTTTCTACATCTAAAGATATAATTTTTTTTAATGTCTCTTGAAGTATTTAATTAGATTTATGGTCTTACTAATGTTGAATTAGCCTTGCACCCCAGGTGGTGAGGCTACTTGTTCATGGTGGATGATTTTTGATATGTGTTGTTGAATCCGGTTTGCTAGGATCTTGTTGAAAATTTTAGCATCTATGTTCATCAAGGATATTGGCCTGTAGTTCTCTTTCTTTGTTGGGTCTTTACCTGGTTTGAGTATGAATGTAATGTTAGCTTCATAAAATGATTTGGGGAGAGTTCCATCTTTCTCAATCACCTGGAATACTTTCAGTAGGATTGGTATCCGTTTCTTCTTGTATGTTTTGTAGAATTCTGCTGGAAAGCCATCTGGTTCAAGCGGTTTTTTTGTTTGTTTTGTAAGTAGTTTTCTTATGACATAGTCAATTTCCTAGATTGTTATTGGTCTATTTAGGGTCTCTCGAATTCTTCTTGTTTCAACTGGGGGAGGTTGTGTGATGTGAGAAAGTCCTCCATTTTCTTTAGGTTTTCAAGTGTGTTTGCATACAAGTGTACATAGTAGTCTCTAATAATCTTTTGTATTTCTTCAGGGTCAGTTGTGATTTCATCTTTTGTGTTTCTCATTGAGATTATTTGGGATTTTCTCTCTTTTTCTTGGTCAGTCTAGCAAGGGGATCATTAATCTTGTTTACCTTTCAAAAAACCAACTTTTAGTTTCATTGACTTTTTGTATTATTCTTTTGTCTTCTATTTCCCAGATTTGGGCTTTTATTTTGGTGATCTGGATTCTTCTGCTGAAGTTAGGGTTTTGGTGGTCTTGCTTTTTCCAGTTTCCTTAGGTGACTTGTTAGGCTGTTAACTTTTGATCTTTCCATTTTCTTCATGTGTGTTTGTAGAGATATGAATTCCCCTCTTATTACTGCTTTCATGGCATCCCAGAGGTTTTGGTAAGATATTTCTTAATTTTCATTTGTTTCCACATATCTTTTAATCTCTGTTTTGATTTCATTGTTGACCCAGGAGTTTCTTATCATAATGCTGTCTAGTGCCTATGTCTTTGTGGGTTTTGGGGTAACTTTGTTGGTGTTGATATTTATTTTTATTCTACTGTAGTCTGAGAAAGTGCATGGCAAAATTTCAATCATATGAAATTTATGCTTGATTTATGGTCAAGGATGTAGTCAATCTTAGAGTGTGTTCCATGTGGTGATGAGTAGAATGCATATTATGTCACCATTGGGTGGAGTGTTCTGTAGGTATCAATTAAGTCCATCTGGTCAAGAGTCACATTGAGGTTCTGTATCTCCTTGCTGATTTTTTGTCTTGATAATCTGTCTAGAGTTGTGAGTGGGGTATTAAAGTTCCCAGCTATGATAGTGCTAGAGTCAATCTTTTTTAAGTTTGCCTAGTAACTGCTTTATGAAAGTTGGTGCTCCTATGTTGGGTGATTATATGTTTAGGATGGGAATTTCTCGTTGATATATTGAACCTTTTATCATTATATAGTGACCCTCTGTATCTTTTTAAATTTTTGATAGTTTGTAAGGGTTTTTGTCTGATATTAAAATCACAACTCCTGGTTTCTTGTGTGTTCATTTTGCCTGAAATTTTGCTTCCCATCCTCTTACTTTGAGCCCGTGAGTTTCCTTTCTGATGAGTTGAGTCTCTTGGAGACAACATATTGTTGCCTCATGATATTTTATCCATTTTCCATTCTATGTCTTCAGTGTGCATTTAGTCGATTCACATTCAGGCTAATTATTGAAATATGAGAGATTATCCCTGCCATGAGGTTCTTATAGAGTTGTTGTTGTTCCTGTTTTTTTGTTGTCTTTTTTTAGGGGGTTGATTCATGTGTGTTTTCAGTCTTTTTCCTGCACTCTTGTGAAGAACGATATCATTCTTTTTTCTCTTCTGTATTCATTACTTTCCTAAGTTATACTTGTTTAGCTCATCTAGAGGTAGCATAATTACTTAGGGATTGAATGTCTGGCAAAGATCTTAATTCTCCCTCACTGATGAAGCTTAGCTTAGCTGGGTAGGTTATTCTTGGTTGAAATTGTTTAACTTTGAGAACTTTGAAGATGAATAAGAATTAGTTAATTAATAAGGATTATTTTTATAATAAAACCAACAAAGAGAAAGACTCTTTGAAAACAGCTTTAATCACATATCACAGATTTTGCTATTTATATATTTGCTTCAATTAAATTAAAGCAACTTAAGATGAGCTTTGTTTTCAAACAACAAGGAAAGTTGTGTGAAGATGTTTCTAAAATCATTATTTTGCCATTTAAATACAATGCAGCCAATAAATCTTCTTTCTCAATTTGATTCTTCCCTGCAAACATCTAGTTACAAAGCCACATCTAGTGATGCTTCTTATTATTTTGAGGTATGTTCCTTGATTGTGGACTTGTATCAAGAGGGGATATTGGATTTTGTTAAATGCTTTTTCAGCATCTAATACGGTAAATATGTGACTTCTAGTTTCACACCTGTTTTTGTTATGGATTATGTTTATGGACCTATGTGTGAACCCAGCCTTACATCCAGGGAATGAAGCCCACCTGGTAGTGATGAATGACCCTTAAAATGTGCCATTGGATGTGATTTGCTAGAATCTTGTTGATAACTTTTGCATCTATGTTCATCAGAAAAATTGACTTGTAGCTTTATTTCCTTGCTGAGTCTGCCATTTTTAGGTCTCAGAATGATATTGGCTTTATATAATGACCTAAGGAGAATTCCTTCCTTCCCAAGCACCTGGGATACTTTCAATACAATTGATATCAACTTTTCCTTCTTTCTTTTGGTATAGTTTGAGAATAGTGGTCCCCAACCTTTCTGGCATCTGGGATTAGTTTAGAGGAAGACAATTTTTCCACGGAGTGAAGAAGAGGAATGGTTTCAGGATGATTCACAAGAATAACATTTATTGTACACTTTATTTCATTATAATTATACAACTCACCATACAAAAGAGAAGTGAGGATGGAAGTGGCAAGTAAAGTAATGGACAGGTCATGCGCAGACTAAAATAAGTGTCTCGTTCTGACTTAAAGCCAGCCACCAGATGCAGCTGTACAATGAAAATATATCTACTCACTTGCCACCCATTGATAGGGTTTTGATATGAGTCTGCAAGCAATTGATGTATTATGGTCTCTGTGCAGTCAAACCACACTGCTAATGTTAATCTGTATTTGCAGTTTACTTGAGATCCCTCTCTTTGTTCTTGATAAGTGTGTGCAATTCTATAAACTTCACTGTGGACATCACTTGCATGGTATCCAAGAGATTTTGGTGTGTTGTGCCTTTTTTTTTTTTTTTTTAATTTCCAGGAATCTTTTTATTTCTGCATTGGTTTTTGTGTTAGTCTGAAAGTCATTCAGAAGCCCGTTGTTTAATTTCCATATATTTGTGTGTTTTGGGGGGTTTCTATTGCTGATATTTATTTTCATTCCACTGTGATCTGAGAAGATGCTTGGAATGATATTGCCCTTGGATATTTGTTTATGCTTGATTTACGCTTGAGTATGTGGCTGATCTTTGAATATTTTCCCTATGCTAATAAAAAAATGTATATTCTGTGGTTGTTTAGTGAAGTGTTCTATAGATGTCTATTGGTTCTTATTGGTCAAGTGTGGAGCTAAGATTCTGTATTTTTTTGTTATTAATAATTTTGTGTCTTACTGATCTGTCTAAGGCTATTAATTGGATATTAAATTTCTGACTACAATTTTATGGCTATCTATGTCCTTTCTTAGTTAAATTAGCAATTGTTTTATAAATATGGGTGTTCCTATATTAGGTGAATACATATTTAAG
>NW_007258798.1:7609-17532 GCF_000164805.1 Carlito syrichta
TCTATCTCTGTTTCCCCAGTCCTTGGTTCACAACTAGATCACCTCCAAATTCTTCCAGTTCCCTACTCTCTAATTACGAATTTGAAATTTCCTTTTACATTGCTGTTTGACTATAACAGCATTCCAATCTTTCATAAGGTATCTGTCTACACAACCAAAGTATCCAATATTTCTTGAGTTTTTCTTCTACTTACAGAAAAGTTCTTTCATGCAGAGTCAATGCACTTGTCCACCCAGAGACCTGAATACAATGAATAAATATGGATTTTAAGAAAAAGAAATGGCAGAATAAAAATTATAAAATAAAATACCATTCAAGAAGGAAAATAACGAACTTGTTCTAAGAAGAACTTCATCAAACAGAAAGGAAATGAAAAATTTTGGAACATTATAGGGGAAGAACAAAAACAGAAAGTACAAAATATGAATAAATGTGATTCTCTTGAATTTTCTAAATAATGTTGAGAGGCACCATTTATAGCATTTTCTTATGTGATTCTTAAAATGTGTAGAGAAAATGTTTAACATAATTATAAACACAAAAGGGCAAAAAGATTTAAAAGGAAATACCTCTCCTACACTCAAACTCATAAAATGTCAATGCCAGGAGACTATGGTAAGTTATGTATGTACAACAGAGAAACTGCTAAAAGATTTTATTCAAGGACTATAGATAAACCAAATTAGAGTTATTATTTTTTTTAGTGTTCAAGTAACTCATAGGAAAGCTGGAAATTGAAAACAGAGAAATGTGTAACAGGGCAAAACAAAAAATTCAGAAAATACTGCAAAACAAAAATAAAATGGCAACTTATGCCTTAACATATCAATAATTTCAGTAAATGATTATGGTCTATATGCATCAATTTAAAATAAGAGATAGTTCAAGTTACAGACTCACATGTGATGTGAGAGGACATCTGGTCACAGGTCAGGTACTCAATCACTAGGCAATCTGCTAATAATAAGAAGTATTCCATGAAAGGCACATTATAAACATTTATGACCATATCCCTTTGGTTCTTATCAGAGCAGCAATAGAGTTTATGGCAACTTTCAGTAGAGAAACCTCAAGCCTGAATTAGAGGGAAATATAATAATAATTATATATGTAAAATTGTTTGCATTTTGGCTATTGGGGACCATTTCTCTGTGTCTCTGATATTTTCTAGTCATAATGTTGTTTATTTTATTTTATTTTTTACACACTCCTTTACTTTATGGCACTGTAAGATTCTCCAGATTCATCTTATATACTCCTTGTCCCAATATCAGACATTTTTCTAGCAGCACTGGCTACTTTTCTGGAGAGTACTATTAGAAATCAATGTTTGGGTGCTAAGTGTGCTTGTTGCTACTGTATTGTTGCTTCTAGGTCCTCTCACCTGGCACAGCACTAACATATATATTATATGTATCCATCTCTGTCCATGTTAAACTACACATAAGTTCATACTGATAGCTCCAGTTTTAATCCATTATAGTATGGATCATTCTAACTTTCTCCCCTTGCTTTTCTGTATCTTCCACTCCAACAATGAGAAACCTGGTTCCCATCAACCCACATCCACTTATTTAGCTGCCCAATTCCAATATACACATTTACATATTCTGTTAGCATAAATGTTATACTTCATTTTTTAAAAGAAAATAATGGTTGTTCTTCAGTTTACAATAGACATTTTTAATTCATCAAAGTCAACCTTTAAATAATGCTGTACCACTTCTCATGTGGTATAAGCTTAAAACAGAGCATTTCCAATTTCTCCATAGCATCTCATGTGAAAATCTAGTCTTTCATTTCATGTATGTATTCACCAGTCATTATTCCTCCTTGTTACATTTTTTTTTATTTCTAGTGTGTTCTTGTGATTCTTTTGCAGAGCTTCTAAACCTCTGCTTACACTACTCATCTGTTCTTGCATATTGTCTATTTTATGCACTAGAACCCTAACATAATAATTATAGTTATTTTCATTCTCTCCCTGATAGTTCTGACATCTGTGCCACAACTTAGTCTGGTTCTGATTATTTAGTCTTTAGTCAGTCTTCATTCTTATCTTTTGGCTTGTATTGTTTATTTTTAAAAAAAACATATATATTATTAATAAAAATTGAAATAATATTCCTTCAGTGTAAGGAATTATGTGAATTTGACTAGAAGTTGGAGTGTTTTTAACATTTTCTATAGTTTCAAATTACTCTACTGTGCACTTATTGTCTCCTTCTCTTGACCTTAGGCTTTTGTAAGCACTCCTCCACAAAGGGAGTTTATTTCTTATAATTTCTTTCCTATAATTTACTGTTATTTTGCTACAGCCTTATTGTTTTGATGGCTAGATGTGAAGACCAGATAATGATCTAATCTTTTGATTAAATCTCAGTCTCTTATTTGTCTTGTGTCTCAGAGCTGTTACCCTCACAAGTATTTCTTCAGTAGTAAAACATTTCTTCCTTTCTCCCTACCTCCTAAATGGGAAGATTTCCCTTTCACTAGTTACGATGAGGCTCTTTCAAAATCCTTTCTTTTGGGAAAAGGTCTTTTGTCATGTTTTGTTCTTGCACAGTGCATCACAAGGGCCCTTCCATATAGTAAGCACTCAGTTACTGATTATTGAAAGTGAAATACTTCACCATGTATTCAGTACTCTTGGACACAGAAAAGAGGAAGGAAAAAGCCAAATATTCTTTACTTGATAACTCTACAGTACTGGCATACAAGACTCATTATTTTACCATGTAAACAGTTTTTAATTCAAGGCCAGATGAACTCTTGGAGTCAGATTTTCTGTGTTAGAATATCAGCTCTGTCATTTTCTGTGGGGCATTTTCAAGCCACACAAACTTGAGCCACATTTTTATACCTATAACATGAAGATAATATTGTAACATGAAAATAATAATGTTGAATTAATCAACATTTATTGAATTATAACTATGTGCAAGGTAATGTGCAAGTTAGATTTTTATGTGTGCTAATTTAAATATCACATAAGCCTTCTGAATTTTTTTATCTTACCTATTCATTGTATCTACTATAGTTTATTTTACCTATTAAGGGAAACTATAATAGCTCCTCCTTTTCTAAAATTTTTAGCCATATTTCTGCTTTGTAATTTCATATAGTTTTTAAAAAATTATTTGCTTAAATTATGAATATAGCTTGAAATGCATATATATTGCTGGGATGTACACAGAGTTCTCTAAATGTGGTTTTATTATCACAAGAAAATGTATCAACTATAAAAATAACTGTCACCTTTTTCTATGGCAATATCTTCTATTCCTACCTCTCAGCAGTACTTGTCCAGGTAAGCATTCTCTCTTCTTGTGTTGCTGTTTAAGGTATATTTTTTATGGACACCAAGACTTGCTGTTATTAACAGAGTTCTTCATCACTGCCCTAATAAGATGATGCATTTATTTTTATAATAATAAGCATAACTCTATGATAGATCATAAATAGGTTATTTGCATATGTCTGTACCCAATATTTTATCTGTAACCAAAATATAAATTAACTTTTTTGTTTCACATCATCTGCTTTCTATTTTCTTCATTATTCGTGGCATTTAAAATAAGTCATAATAATTTATACTAATTTCTTACAACAAAGCTGCAAACAGAAATTGATTTGTCTTGTAATAAATTTTCATCTAATGTATTGTACTCTTTCCAGTTCACTCACACATAACATGATCAACTCTCTCTCTTTTTAATAACTTATACTTTATCATATCAATAATATTGGGTTTTCTTTTCATTTATGTCTCACAGATAACAAATTATTATCCTGGTGATAATTTCCACAAAGAGAGTGAAAAACTAGTGTTGCAAGAAACAACACAAGATAAAATGTCCTTGATAACATTATTCAAAAATAAAGGTAGAAATAGTCATCAGCTATTGAAAACAAATATATAAGTAAAATGACTTCTGCTTCTGCCCATGATGAACAAACTAATAAAACCTTCCCGTCACAAACAACTATAAAACTAGACAAAATATATGTGGCAAATGTTTATGGACGTGACTTTGGATAGCACAGAGTCACCTCTTTGACAGAAAAGAAATAACACGAGATGAGATCCTAGTCCTCAATTTTCTGCCTTAAGTTACTTTCAAGACTGAAAGAGTTAAAAGTTCAAGGAGAACATTGTAGTCTGTTGAGATGAGGAGACAAAAAGTGAAAATTGGAAAATTGACTGAAACTTGTGGGTCAGAATGCTAAAGAGAAGAAAGTTGTATGAGAGGGCAGCACTTCAGAAGATTAGAAATTTCCCATGGTAAGGCTATGAAGGCCAGCAGAAACTGAGGAGTCAACTTCTGGGGAGCTATAAGATGAATAGAGATTGAGGATGATGCAGAAAGGTGGAAAACATAGTAGTTCTAGCCAGAGAGGAAAAACATGGCTGAACTCCTGACTCATTCAACTGAATACACCAAAAAAGGGTAAAGCACATCTATAATTTGCCCCAACAAGGCTAAAAATCAAGCCATGAGAAGATCAGCATATCTGTCAGTAGATATGACAGGGTTTACCACATATATTTAAACTCTTCACTCACTTTTTGGAATTATAATAATGTTCTAAAATGAACTTTGGTTATTACTGCAATTATCTGTGATACACTAAACATCAATAAGTGGATGAATTATATGGAATATATAAATTATATCTCAGTAAGGCTGTTAAAAATTTTAAAATGTACATTTGACTGTATTATTCCCAGATATAAAGTATTGTAATGGTTTCTCAGTGTATTAAAAATAAAATTTAAACTCCAAATATATACATATATACACACATACATAAACACATACACATATAAATATATGCAAACATACATTCAGAAATACATAAATTTGACTGTATAGCTTCATGTATAGGTACAAATAGTATAACCCCTTCTAATAAGGTGCTTTTAATATATCTCTAGGCTTCTGGGCAAGATAGTGAAGGAACAGGTAGGACTGTGGGAGTCTCTGCAAAAGCAACTGTCCATAAAGACTCTGTGTGACTGGGTGTGTGCCAGTGAATGAGTGAAGTCCCTCTTAGGAGGGACTGGGGTTCTTGCATTTAAGGCTCTCCTCCAGAGGGGACTGCACCCACCATCACCCCGAGATTGGAGACCTGGGCATGAGGGATTATCTGACATTCTCATGACTCTCTTGAGAGAAGGTAGCAGAGAACAGCCAGACCTCACCACTTGACACTCGGCCCACACCATCACCTGCAGTAGCAGACTGGACACAATCAGTGGAGAAGGCTGGTTGTGGAAAACTGGAATAAAGCTCCAACACCAGGGATGAGACTCTGACAGGCACCATCTTCTCAGTCCTGAGACCAGGCAGAGACTAGCATTGCCCCGCCCAGCTCTGCCCCGCCTCCATCTTGGGACTCAGAGGCTATCTTCTCATCAGACTGGGAGAAACGGATGTCCCTCCCCCACATTGGAACAGGCACAGACACTGAATGGAAGACTTGACAGCAACAGCAACAGACACTGAATGGGAGACTTGACAGCAACAGCAGTGAGTAGGGTAAGTCTGGATCTGTAGCATCCTCCTCTCACAGTAGTTGGTGGGACATCTGGCCCACTGAGAGTAACCCTATCAGCCTGCGCTGAAAGTGGAGGGGAAGAGCTCCACTTAGGGACCACAAATGCTCCCTAAGGCAGAGGCTTGAAAGGAGCCCAGAGTCACAGAAATGGCCAGAGACCAAGTTTGTTTGGTTTTTTTTTCTTTCTTGTTTGTTTTTTGTTTTAATTTTAGCTTTTTTTCTTCTCTCTTTCTTCTGTTTTTGTTTACATTTTTGGACTTGCTTTCTTTCTGTTAGTTTAAGGTTTTTTTTTTTTTTAGATACTCTGTTTATGTATGGGAATTTTTAAAGGAGAATACACCAGCGGGGAAGTTTTATTAATTTGTTTGTATGATTGTCTGTATGTTTTTGTCTTTTTTGTTTTCTCTGTCTTTGTTTGTCTCTCCGTTTATTCATTAGTTGGTATGCCTGTCTGTTTCCCCACTTCTCTTTCTCTCTCTACCTCCCTTTCATCTCCCTCTTTCCTTTTTCCATTATTTTCCCTTTTCATATATCATTTTGCTTTCAGGGGTCAAACAGACATCCCCACTCTATGGACAGATTGTAAGTCAGAAGGAAGTGAGGTCCAGAGGGCCTGCACATCTATTGAAGGACACTGGTATCTGCAGATGGCTTCTAAATCATAGCTCCTCCCTTAATTATATCTCAAAACTTCTCAAAAAATCTCTAGAACAGCTCAGAATTGAACAAAACCATAGAATCTAAATAAGGAAGAATAGGAGGTTGAGAAAACAGAAATAAAAGCTATCCCTCCATCACTGAACAACAGAATTAAAGAAGTAAAAAAAACAAAAGAAAGAGAGAGAGAAAGTAAAAAAAAGAGAAAGAGAGAGAAAAGGAAAACCTCACAAATGAAGAAAAATCAAAGGAAGGATATGATATGGGTCTCACACAGACCCCTGGGAGGTCAACCACTGAGAATACAGATTCCAGAACTCAAGCTATGAAGAGCCCCCAGAATGACTGGCCTCAAACCACAAACCCAAATATTGAGAGATTAATACAGGGTATAAATAGATATGAACAGAGACAAGAGAAAAGAATGAAGGAGTTCATAACTAAGATAATAGCAAAGAATACAGTGAAGGAAATAAACAACAAACTGATAAGCATGGAAAGTAGAATTGAACAAGCAGAAGAAAGAATCTCAGAGCTTGAGGACTAAAATATGGAACTAACCCAAACTATTAAAAACATAGAAAAGAAGCCTAAAAAGACAGAACAAAACCTCCAAGAGATGAGTGATTGATTCAAGAGACTGAACTTAAGATTAATTGAAATCCCTGTGACAGATAGAGAGACAGAGACCACCCTGGAACAAATATTCCATGAAATTATCCAAGAAAACTTCCTTCATCTCATCAGTAACACAACCATTCAAACACAAGAGACTCAGAGAACCCCTGAAAGACAACAAATGAGAAGATCAACTCCTAAACACATAGTAATTCACCTATACAAAGTAGGTATAAAAGAAAAAATTCTAAAGGCAGCAAGAGATAAAGGTCAGACAACCTACCAGGGAAGACCAATTAGAATAGCCATAGATTTATCTACAGAAAAACCTCAGGCTAGGAGAGCTTGGAGCACAATATCCAAAGTTCTCAAAGATAAACAATTTCAACCAATAATTGCCTACTCAGCTAAGTTTCATCAGTGATGGAGAATTAAAATCCTTCACAGACATTCAATTCCTAAGAGTTTACCCTACCTCCAGACCAGCTCTACAAGAAACACTTAAGTAAACACAGAAGAAAGGAAGAAAAACAGTGGCAATCCCCTTCACAAAATTCACAAAAATGCAGGAAAAAGATTGAAAACGTACATGAATTAACCCCAAAATCAAAAGAAAGACAACAAACAAATAAACAGCAGCAGCAACAACAAACTCTATAAAAGCCTTATGAGAGGGATAAACTCTCACATCTCAATAATTAGCCTGAACATGAATGGACTAAATGCACCACTGAAAAGACATAGAGTGGCAAACTGGATAAAATATCATGAGGTTACAAAATATTGTCACCAAGAGACTCATCTCACAAGAAAGGGCACACGCAGACTCAAAGTAAGATGATGGGGAACAAAATTTCTGGTGAAGAGAACACAAAAGAAAGCAGGAGTAATGATCTTAATATCAGACAAAATGCCCTTTAAGCTATCAAAAATTTAAAAATACGTTAAAGGTCACTATATAATGATAAAAGGTTCAATCCATCAATAAGAAATACTCATCCTAAGCATATATGCACCCGAAATGGGAGCACCAACATTCATAAAGCAGCTTCTAGGTGAACCTAAAAAAGATATTTGCCTCTAACACTGTAATAGCTGGGGATTCAAACACCCCACTAATAACCCAAGATCATCAAGACAAAAAGTCAACAAGGAGATCTGGAACCTCAACATGATACTTGGCCAAATGGACTTAACAATACTCCACCCAACAATCATGGACTATATATGCTACTTTTCATCACAAGGAATGTACTCTAATATCAACCACATCCTCTGTAATAAATCAAGCATAAACAAATTTAACATTGAAATTCTGCCATGCACCTTCTCAGACCATGGTGGAATAAAAATAAATATGAGCACCAACAGAGATCTCCCAAAACTCACAAAGACTTGGACACGAGTGTAAGTCTAAACAAACTACTGGGTCAACATGGAAATCAAAACAGGTTAAAAGATAACTGGAAACAAATGAATATGAAGAAACATCTTACCAAAATCTCTAGGATGCCATGAAAGAAGTCCTATGAGGGAAATTCATATCTCTACAAACACACATGAAGAAAATGGAAAGATAACAATTTAACAGCCTAACAAATCACCTAAGTCAGCTGGAATAGCAAGTCCACAAAACCCAACTTCAGCAGAAGAATCCAGATCACCAATAAAGCCCAAATTGGGGACATAGAAGACAAAAATACAATGCAAAAAACAATGAAACCAAAAGCTGGTTAATTGAAAGGATAAACAGGACTTATGCACCCCAAGCTAGACTGACCAAGAAAAAGAGAGAAAAGGCCCAAATAAACACAATCAGAAATGCAAAAGATTAAGTTACAACTGACCTCGAAGAAATACAAAAGATTATCAGAGACTACTATGTACACCTGTATGGAAACAATCTTGAATACTTAAATAAAATTGAGAACTTTCTGATATTACACAACCTTCCCAGGTGGAAACAAGAAGAAATTAAGACCCTAAATAGACCAATAACAACTCAGGAAATTGACTATGTCATAAGAAAACTACCTACAAAAAAAAGTCCTGAACCAGATGGTATTCCAGGAAAATTCTACAAAATATACAAGGAGAAGTTGATACCAATCCAGTTGAAATTATTCCAGTCAATCGAGAAAGTTATAACTCTCCCCAAATCATTTTATGAAACTAACATTATGTTGATACCCAAACCAGATAAAAGTTTAACAAAGAAAGAGAACTGCAGGCCAATATCCTCGATGAGTATAGATGCTAGTATTCTCAACAAGATTCTAGCAAACCTGATCGAACAACTCATCTAAAAAATTATTCAATATGACTATGTTGGCTTTATCACTAGAATGCAGGTTGGTTCAACAACCACAAGACCATAAATGTAACTAAAAAATCAACAGATGTAAAGACAAAAACCACATGATTATTTCATTGGACACAGAAAAAGTTTTTGATAAAATCCAGCACCACTTCTTAATAAAAACCCTCAAACACCTAGGCATACATGCAGCATACCTCAAAATAGTAAGAGCCATCCATGAGAAACCCACAGCCAAAATACTGGTAAACGAAGAGAAACTAGAACCGTTTCTCCGGAAAATCAGAATAAGACAAGGATGCCCACTCTCACTCCTCCTGTTCAACATAGTATTGGAAGTCCTAGCTAGAACAATCAGTCAAGAGAAGGAAATCAGGGTATTCAAATAGGAAAAGTAGAAGTTATCATTTTGCAGAAGACATGATTCTATGCCTCTAAAATCCAAGAGTTTCTGTCAAAAACCTCCTTGCTCTGATAAAGGACTTTGGCATAGTTTCAGAGTATAAAATAAATGTGCAAAACTCAATCACATTCCTCCACACCAAAAATAAGCAAAGAAAGATTGAAATAAAAAGCAGAATTCCATTTACAAAAAACACATAAAAAAATGAAATACCTTGGCATTTTCCTAACCAGAGAAGTCAAAGACTTTTACAATGAAAACTACAAAGCACTGCTCAAAGGAATCAAACAGGACACAAACAAATGGAAAAATATTCCATGCTCATGAATTGGAAGAATCAACATTGCTTTTTTTTTTTTTTTTTT
>NW_007258798.1:17552-19429 GCF_000164805.1 Carlito syrichta
TTCCTATATTAGGTGAATACATATTTAAGATGAAAATTTCTTGCTGGTGGATTGTGACTTTTTTCATTATGTAGTGTCCTTCAGCATTCTTTTTGAACTTTTTTTGAGGTAAGACCATTTCATCTGACATAAAAATAACTTCTGCTCTTTTGTTTTGTTTTTAATTTGCCTGGAAGTTCTTTCTTCAGTCCTTTACTTTGGGCCTATTGGTGTCCTTTGCAGTAAGATGGGTTTCTTGAAGATTGAAGAAGGTTGGTTCATGGTTCTTTATTCAATTTGCTACTCTTTGTCTTTTGAATGACTTGTTCAGTTCATTCACTATATATTAATTGTTGATATGTGGGATTTTATTCCTGTCATATTGCTATTAAGAGACTGTTCTGCTTTTTAGGTTTTGTGGCTTATCTGTGTGGTCTGTCAACTTAGTACTTGCCTGTGCTTTTGGGTGAAATTTTTCTTTTGTTTTTGCACTGAGAACCTTCTTAAGTATCTCCTGAAGGGCTGGTCTGGAGGTGGCATATTCTCTTAGGGATTGGATGTCTTTGAAGGATTTAAATTCTCCTTCATTAATGAAGCTTAGTTTGGTGGAATAGGAAATTCTTTTCTGGAACTGTTTTTCTTTAAGATTGTTAAAGATGGGGCCCCTGTTCTATCCTACTTGTAGGATTTCTGCTGAGTTCTGCAGCAATTTTAATGACTTGTTCTTGGTAGAGGATCTGTCCCTTCTCTCTGGGCATGTTTAGGGTTTTTTTCTTCCATGCTCACTTTGTGGAGACAGATTATTGCATGTCTTGGAGATGGTCTTCTTGTGTAATATTTCACAAGAGTTCTCCGGATCTTTCATCTTTAGTGAGATAGAGAACATTTTCTTGGGTGATCTCTTGGAAGACTTGTTTCAAGGTGTTCTTAATTTCCCCTTGTCTTTCTGGGATGTAAGCTTGAAATTTAATACAACTTTATTTATTATGTTGCTAAAATTGTTTGCATTTTGGCTATTGGGGACCATTTCTCTGTGTCTCTGATATTTTCTAGTCATAATGTTGTTTATTTTATTTTATTTTTTACACACTCCTTTACTTTATGGCACTGTAAGATTCTCCAGATTCATCTTATATACTCCTTGTCCCAATATCAGACATTTTTCTAGCAGCACTGGCTACTTTTCTGGAGAGTACTATTAGAAATCAATGTTTGGGTGCTAAGTGTGCTTGTTGCTACTGTATTGTTGCTTCTAGGTCCTCTCACCTGGCACAGCACTAACATATATATTATATGTATCCATCTCTGTCCATGTTAAACTACACATAAGTTCATACTGATAGCTCCAGTTTTAATCCATTATAGTATGGATCATTCTAACTTTCTCCCCTTGCTTTTCTGTATCTTCCACTCCAACAATGAGAAACCTGGTTCCCATCAACCCACATCCACTTATTTAGCTGCCCAATTCCAATATACACATTTACATATTCTGTTAGCATAAATGTTATACTTCATTTTTTAAAAGAAAATAATGGTTGTTCTTCAGTTTACAATAGACATTTTTAATTCATCAAAGTCAACCTTTAAATAATGCTGTACCACTTCTCATGTGGTATAAGCTTAAAACAGAGCATTTCCAATTTCTCCATAGCATCTCATGTGAAAATCTAGTCTTTCATTTCATGTATGTATTCACCAGTCATTATTCCTCCTTGTTACATTTTTTTTTATTTCTAGTGTGTTCTTGTGATTCTTTTGCAGAGCTTCTAAACCTCTGCTTACACTACTCATCTGTTCTTGCATATTGTCTATTTTATGCACTAGAACCCTAACATAATAATTATAGTTATTTTCATTCTCTCCCTGATAGTTCTGACATCTGTGCCACAACTTAG
>NW_007258798.1:19449-50752 GCF_000164805.1 Carlito syrichta
TTGTTAAGATGTCCATCCTACCCAAGGCAATCTATAGATTTAATGCAATACCCATTAAATTACCAGCAGCATTCTTCTCAGACCTGAAAATGACAACACAGGCATTCATTTGGAAACACAAATGATCACGAATAGCCAAAACAATCCTCATTAAAAAAAAAAAGCAGGAGGCATCATTCTCCCAGATGTTAAGCTTTCTTTTAAAGCTACCATAATCAAAACAACCTGGTATTGGTACAAGAACAGGCACATAGGCCAATGGAACAGAATAGAGATTCCAGAAGCAATACATGAATTTTTCAACCAACTGGTCTTTGACAAAGCCTCCACCATAAACCACTGGGGAGAGGAGAGCATATTCAGGAAATAGTGCTGGGAAAACTGGCTGACCACAAGCAGAAAATTAAAACAAGACCCCTACCTATCCCCATACACAAAAATCTACACTAAATGGATCAAAGGCCTAAATGTAAATCTCAAACTATAAGAACCTCGGACAATGCAGGAGACATCCTTATGGAAATTGAAACTGGCAGCCAATTTCTGATCAAAACTCCAAGCACCCATGCCATAAGAGATAAGAGAGGCAAGTCAGACCTCATCCAACTGGCAAACTTCAGCAAAGCCCAAGAAACCTTTGAGAGAGTGGAGAGACAGCCCGCAGACTGGGGAAAAATATTTGCCAACTGTGTATCTGACAAAGGCCTAACATCGAGGATCTACAAGGAACTCAGGCATGCCTAAAAGAAAAAAATAAACAGCCTTATAACAAAGTGGGCAAAAGATATCAATAGACACTTCCTAAAAGAAGACATATGAGTAGCCAACAGATACATGAAAAAATGCTCAGCCTCACTAGTCATCAAAGAAATGCAAATTAAAACCACACTGAGATACCACCTAATTCCAATCAGAATGACCATTATCAATAACAGAAAACAACAGATGCTGGATAGGATACAGCAAAAAAGGAAACACTTATATACCATTGGTGGGAGTTTAATCTAGTACAGCCTCTCTGGAAAATAGTGTGGCGATCCTAAAAGATCTAAAAATTGACCTCCCATATGACCTTGCAATCCCCCTACTGGGAATATACTTGGAGGAGCTCAAATCATTCTATGAAAAAGATACCTGCACAAGCATGTTTATTGCAGCAATATTCACAATAGCAAAACATGGAACCAACCATGCTGCCCATTGAAAGAGGATTGAATTTTTAAAAAGTGGTACAAAGCCGGGCTCGGTGGCTCAGCCTGTAATCTCGCGCCTTTGGGAGGCTGAGGTGAGGGGATTGCCTGAGCCCGCGGGTTTGAGACCCGCCTGGGCAGGCGAGACCTCATCTCTACAATAAATAAAAAAATCAGCCGGGCATGGCAGCGCATGCCTATAATTCTGGCTACTTGGAAGGCTGAGGCGGAAGGATCGTCGGAGCCCAGCAGGTCAAGGCTGCAGTGGCCGGGAGTGGCCACTGCACTCCAGTGTAGGCGACAGAGTGAGACTCCAACTCAAAAAAAAAAAGTGGTACATAAACATGATGGAATATTATGCAGTCATAAAGGACAAAATTATGAACTTTGCAGCAACTTAGATGGACTTAGAATCTGTAATACTGAATGATCTACCACAGAAACAAAGAATCACATGTTCTCACTCATGAGTGGACCTTGAACAACTATTGGAATATTATAAGAAAGGGATTGGCAGTAGTGGGAAACTGCCAGGGGAAGAAGGGCACACCTCATCAACAAGGGTACCTGCATAATAAACATTTGTATATCCTACCCTGAATTGTACCCCATGAATTAAAAAAAAATGTGTGTGTGTGTATATATATATATATGTATATGTGTATATATGTGTATAAATATAAATATAGATATAGTAGATGATGGGGCTAATAAAAGCACTGATGTAAAACCTAGGTTTGATATTTATATATATTGCCAATGTCTTATAATATATATATATCACCAATGTCTTTAAGACTTAGATCTTACACTGTTCTTACAATGTTCACCATATGGTGAATGGGGATACCAGAAGCCCAATCCCCAATAATACACAATATACCAATGTAACAAACATGGATTTGTACCCCTGAATCTAAAATTTTTTAAATGTAAATTTAGAAAAAAAAAAACGAAGTCCAACCTTGTATTGTAATCTTTTCTGATCTCCCCCAAAATTCCTCCTAAAAAAAATATGACCTGTGTCTAATTTTCCCCTTTTGTGTACCCACATGGATCCACATACACCTCTTTTCTCTTCCTAATCTTGCAGTTTTTAGTTGAAATATTCCGTATTGTCTTTTTCAAACACTAAGGATACAAAGCTTTCCCATTCACCTGGTTGGACCTCTTTTCCTGAAGGTTCATCCATTGATAAAACAATGCAGAATAAAAATGTGACCTTATCAGATATGCAGTTGGCAAATATTTTTTTGCCATTCTGTGTGCTATCTCCTTGCTCTCTTGAAGGTTTCTTTTGCTTTGCAGAAGCTCGTTAGTTTGATGAGGTCCCACTTGTCTATCTTATTCTTTAAAGTATGGGCATTTAGGGTTCTTAATGGAAATCGGTTGCCAATTCCAATTTCCATAAGGGTGTCTCCTGTGTTTTCTAAGATTCTTATAGTTTGAGGTTTTACATTTAGGTCTTTGATCCATTTAGAGTCAATTTTTGTGTATGCTGATAGGTAGGAGTCCTGTTTCAATCTTCTGCATGTGATCAGCCAGATTTCCCAGCACCATTTACTGAATAGGTTCTCCTCTCCCCAGTGGTTGTTGCTGGAGGCTTTGTCAAAGATAAGTTGGTGTATATCTGACAAAGGCCTAACATCTAGGGTCTACGAGGGACTCAAATGTGCTGAAAGGAAAAAACAAACAGTCCCATTAAAAAGTGGGCAAAAGACATGAATAGACACTTCTCAAAAGAAGATATACGGGCAGCCAACATATATATGAAGTGCTTAGTCTCACTCATCATCAGAGAAATGCAAATCAAAGCCACCTTGAGATACCACCTAACCCTAGTAAGAATGGTCACCAAAAATAAAACAAACAATAGATATTGGCAAGGATGCAAAGAAAAAGGGACTCTTCTACACTGCAAGTGGGACTGCAAACTAGTGCAACCTCTTTGGAAGACAGTGTGGCAATTCCTGAAAGAATTAGAAATTGACCTTCCGTATGACCCAGCAATTCCCCTATTGGGAATATACCCATAGGAACTCAAATCATTCTGCAAAAAAGATACATGCATGTTTGTTGCAGCTCTATTCACAATAGCAAAAAACATGGAACAACCATGTTGCCAATCTCACCCCGCCTCCCCTGACAGAACTAAGACTGGATTTTTAAAAATGTACATATACGCAATGGAATATTATGCAGCCATAGGGATGGACAAACATATGGACTTCGCAGCAACTTGAATGGATTTAGAGTTGATCATACTTAGTGATCTATCCAGAAACAAAGAACAGAGTATCATATGTTTTCATTCATAAACGGACCTTGAACAATTATTATAATACTATAAGAAAGGAATTGGCAGTAGTGGGAAACTGTCAGGGGAGGCAGGGTGAGATTGGTAGTTGAGAGAAACTACTAGGGGAGCGAGGGGCATACCTCATCAACAAGGGTATCTACATAATCAATGTTTGCATACTTAACCCTGAATTGTACCCGACAACTTTATAATTAATAATAATAATCATCATCATCATCATAATGAAGTGTGACTTTACAGTCTTAGTCCTGAAGCACAAAGGGTTAGGAACTTCACTATGGGATCTCTGTGGAGATTTGTCACACACACACACACACACACACACACACACACACACACACACACATTTATGTAGTCATGATTTATTCCACTTCAAAAAGAAATTTAAATCTTTAACTCTATTCATTTAGTATGTCAGGAGCAATGGTCAAGACTTGTAAATTGGGCCATTTCTACATTTTCTGACAGCAGAATCTCTCAACTGAATTTATCAGAATGTAGGAGTAGCTGTCACCTCACTGAGATAAACTGTTTCCAAATCTGTATTTTCAACCCTGAGCTATTACTGATATGTGCTCACTACTTGTTATTTGCTCTATATTTCTATCTGGTTTTATGTTGGTATCTGGACTAAGTCTCAAGCAGAACTCAACACATTCTGATATATATAATATACCTGCATAATGACACAATATATTTGGATTCTTTTTCTCACTTTATCACTTCCTCACACATATGAGTCCTTCCGATAATCATTTGCCATATTAACTATTTGATTTAAACGCTTGTTTTAGAATCTAATTCTGTAGAGTCAAATCCAAGACAATTCTCTGGCTCACGCTCTGCTCATAGCTTTCAATTCTCTACTGTATAAAACCCAAACTCCTTGGCTCACTGAAGTTTTTGTGATTCACCCTAATTGTCACTTCTAATGTTCTTTTTCAACACTCCCCATGGAAATGATTTATTACAGCCAGACTAGTCTTATGTTCTCCTTGCACCGCCCTCTCAGTCCCAACCCTGCTCTTACAGTCATGCTATTACTCACATTTGGAATTTCCCACAATAGAGTGATTAAAATCATAGACTTTGAAGTCAGGCTTCCTGCATTTATATCCCAGCTACGAGCTGTGTATTCTTTATCAGGTCTCTTAATCTCTCTGCCTCTATTTGCTCATCTATTTTACAGGAATAATAATAGTACCAAGCTCATGAAGTGACTGACAACTACAAAACTCAATGCTTAGAATGGTGTTCCATTACTTACTAAATAGTACCCCATCACTCAGGAAAACTTAGTCAACTATTATTCTTCCATCTCTAAATCTTACCATTCTTCAAAGCCCACTTCAGCCCCCTCCTTCAGAGAAGCCTTTTTTGGACCAACATCTATACATAAACACTGCCTCTCTTGATGTCTCTCTTTATCTGCATTACTCTCTTTGTATTTGTTTTCTATTATGTAATGTAAGTAAATGCATTTCATTTCCCTAGTAACAGTAAGCTTCTTAAGAAGAAAGATAAATCCTTTTTTTTTTTTTTGAGTTGGAGTCTCACTCTGTTGCCCAGACTGGATTGCCTCGACCTGCTGGGCGCTGGCAATCCTGCCGCCTCAGCCTTCCAAGTAGCTGGAACTACGGGCGCATGCTACCACATCCGGTTAATTTTTTATTTATTGTAGAAAGGAGGTCTCACCAAGTTGCCCAGGTGGGTCTCAAACCCACGGGCTCAGGCAATCCACTCACCTCAGCCTCCCAAAGCGCAGGATTACAGGCTGAGCCACCGAGCCCGGCGATAAATCCATTTTCTAAATTCTGTTCAATGCTTGGCACATAGTTCATATTGAATAAATATTAAATTAATGATTTTATTTTCATCACAAAATAAAAATTAAAAGATATAGCATATTTAATGCATGTCAACTTTTAAGATCTTAACTAATTTAATTCACAAGAGCAATAGAAAATTCCTAATTTAGAGCTATATTTTATATTCAGGAAATGCATCATAAGTTAAAACTGTGGAAGTTAAGTAATAGTTGACCTCATTTACTCATTTCCACGAGACACCAGAATTAGTTCTACTATAAAGATATATATTTATGTCAAATAATATACCACAATATGACAAATAAAATGACCAGACCTGACTTTTTTTGTTATATAATACATATGTTGATGCATAAACCCCCAGGCTAAAACATTTCCAATTACCCCTCATGTTTATTAATCACATGGAAACTTTAATAAACCTAAACACTCATAGAGAAACATTCTTTTTATTAAAATATATGTCTCCTCCCAATCTTTCATTGGTTTCCGACTTAAGAATCAGTTCAGTTCACATAAACAAATCATAGCCATGTTAAATTGTGATTTGAAGGGAAGTTACATGAAACAGCTTCTGCTCTATAATAGAAGAGATACCATTTATTTGTCACATGAGCTCAAATCTCTAAATGTAAGCCATTGCCAATTTCAGAGACAAGGCTCCACAAAATCTAGAATAATGTTTTTATAGAAATAAAGAGTTGGAGCTCAGTTTTTGTATTAATTTGTTTAATTTTTCAGTTGAAATATATCTATTATTTCAGAAACATGGAACTGTTATAAGACATAGAATACATTTACAATGTATTTTCTGAGTATAGGTCACTGTGCAAGTTGCTTTAAGGGATTCCATAATAATGAGACGTTTTCTTCCCATAAGGACCATTTAACAAGTTAAGGCAAATGTTCAAATACATCAAGAAAGGGACGTTGTAATAAAAGTCACATAAGAGGAAGTGATATTTGGATTAAATTGAAGAAGATAGTTAATTCACCCAAGTTAATGGGGACTTGAGTCAAGATATACATTACGGAGAATGTAACAGTGTAGATGGGACTAGAAAGAAGACTTGGACTCAAAGACAGAGATGGTGAATAAAGGATTTCCGTAGAAAATAAAGAACATGTATGTAACCTTGTTTTCACTGGTTGTCATACATTTACTCTCTTCTTGGCAAAACAGCCCTGACTTTTCTTTGAGAAAGCCCTACTCTAAGTATGTATTGTTTGAATGAATTTGATATTACTAGTGGCATGTAATCTAGGCCTCTCATTCCATTTACTATCCACAGTGGTTGGCTTAGGATTTTCCAGGCAGGTATGTTCAGAGTTCATCCAGGACTTTTGTTTTAGTGACTAGAAAGGACACCTAGCCGGGCTCGGTGGCTCAGCCTGTAATCCCGCGCCTTTGGGAGGCTGAGGTAAGGTGATTGCCTGAGCCCATGGGTTCAAGACCCGCCCGGGCAGCGAGACCTCATCTCTACAATAAATCGAAAAATCAGCCGGGCGTGGTAGTGCATGCCTGTAATTCTGGCTACTTGGAAGGCTGAGGTGGAAGGATCGCCAGAGCCCAGCAGGTCGAGGCTGCGGTGGCCAGGAGCAGCCACTGCACTCCAGTCTGGGTGACAGAGTGAGACTCCAACACCCCCCCCCCAAAAAAGAAAGGAGACCTCCCCATTGGCTATTAATCTTGAGCATGAGAACATATAAGCCGGAGGCTGCTGTCAGTTATCTTCCCTCTGCATGGACCCTGGGACAAAAGCCAGTATAGAGGTAGGAATCAAGATACAGAGAAGACTCAATCCTGATAATGTCATTTGAGCCTGAGTATCAAGCCAAAAAGAGACTAGCCATCTTTGTACTTTCCAGTTACTTGGACCAAAGAAATTATTTTGCCCAAGGTAATTTGAGACAGGGTTTGTAGTTTCTAAAATAAAGCTTTCAAATTGATTTAGTAAATAAATTCTGGACTCTGAAAAACAAGTGTAAGAGAAGTAATATCTCTCTAAAAATAGAAAAATCTCTGCTACATAGACATTATCAATAACTGTCAACATTGAGCACTCTCAAAAACTAGTATTCACTTTCAGTGTCAGACCTCACCACATAAATATCTATGAAATAAATCTCAGTGTAAACTGAAAGTAAGGCCCAGACGTGAAAATTCCTTTATTATAAATAAGAATTATTATACTTAGTCCCATCGTCTTCCCACTTAGTTGTCTTCCACACCTAACACAGGGTTAATTGGTATAGAAGTTTTTATCAATGCAGAATTTCCTGCCCAACCTGCTTAAACTGGGGATGGTAGTGAAATTTGATCATGGCTTCCTACATTCTAGGAATTGTACTACAAGTGCTACATGTATAATTTCCTCATGTCTTCATAAAAATGTGGTGACATAACATTTCCTCATTATAGAGATGAAGAAGCTAAGGTTCATAAATGTTAATTACTTATTCAAATTCCCACAGTGTTAAAAGTCAATTAGCCTAAAATCTATCTGATTCCAAGCTCCACCTTCTAGCCTCAACCTAGCAATAATCTACTAGCTTGCAGCATGTTGGGAGCTTTTATTGCTTACTGAAAACTTGTTGATTGAATAAATGGAGAGCTTGCCCAGTTACTTCTTTTATGGGTATGGAGGGAAACACACAACTTCATGCAGAGTCTGCGATAGCTAGACAGATGACCAGTGAAGTCCAGGTTGATGGGGAAACAATTAATTGCAGCATTTGCTCTCTACAGTTGGCATTAGCAAATAAATTATTGCTTTGAAATATGCTGTTCCTACTGACCACAGTTACACAATTCAGATGAAAAATATTGTAGGAGTTTTGAACTCTACTGTCAGCTTAAACCAGCAACCTCAAGTTCCTGTCACACAACCAAGAAGATTAAGGAATGTGGACACCAAAAGGATGAGTGAAAGGAGTTCGTTAAGCAACAAAGCTCTCCAGAAAAAGAGAAAGGACCCAAAATGGTAACTCATGCTAGAAATGCGTTGTTTTTAATCTTATCTTTTCTGGGGGCATTTCTCTCATTTACATCTCATCCACCCCTTACTTCCTGAGACCCAATTCTTATTGTGCATGTAGACCCTTGGCCATAGTTACTTTATCTTGAATATTATCCATAAGTACCACAGAAAAACCCACTGTAGAGGGGGAGGGGGATAAAACCTCAAAGCTAATACTATGTTAATGATATTATAATAAGCCAAGGTCAAGTTAGGACACTCAGTTAAGCTACTACACTTGTGTTTAAGCAGCAAAAAGTTCCTTTTAGCAGTACATCCTGAGTTGAGAGTATGTTCTTAACCACATTTTAAGCCAACAATTATATAATGGAGGTGGTGCAGGGGGCAATTCCACAGATATTAAGTCTCCTCGAGATCTTTCCTCTCTGTATGCCTAACCAGCATCTGACTATCTTCTCTCTCAGTCTGAGGTCTAAAGAGATGAGTTACCCCGAGAATTAGACAATCAGGATGAGAACCTGGTCTCCCCGTAATGGTCCTCTCATTAGATGCTGCTTCTCAGAGAAAGTTTAAATTGGAGCTATAATTAAGGATGGAACTGGGGTTAAATTAAAGAATATGGCAGTTCAGTGTTATATTACCAGCTGTCTTTATTTAATTTTTCTGAGACAATCTTATATTGGAGAATAGGAAGTTCTGCTTATCTAAGGAAACAAACCAACAATTGTTTAAATACCACCTACAAACTGATGATTGTATACTTTAACTTTCTTAATCAAACTGTAATACATGGAATCTTTTTATGGTAGATATTATTACCCTTCTTTTAGCAAATGGAGAAAATGAGGTTCAGAGCAGTTATGTAGCATCTCCAAAATTACTAAATATGTAATTTTCAAAACCAGAAAAAGACCTCCTTTGTATTTGTGATTTTAGGTTACATCACATTGCACACTCTCTTCACAGCCTTCAGTGGTGGTGGTAGGTCAAAGCACAAAACACAAAGACGCGCACAAACACACACACACACACACACACACACACACACACACACACTCCATAAAAGGGTATACCAAGTTTATTTTTAATGCATTATAGATATTTTGCTTGTTGGTATGTTTGATTTTATTAGAGATTGTTTTGGTGTGCAAATTAGTTGGGATAGAACCTCCTTCAAAGAAAACAGAAAAACTATTCTTGATACCTGATAATCTAGTTTTTTAGCATTGTAGGTTAGGGGAAAAAAGTGACTTTACAAAAGTATAGCCTGGCAAAATTGTCTTTTTTTAACACTTTTTTTCCCACAAGGAACTAAACCAACTTCCCAAGTTCTGACAAAAGGTACAAAGTAGCCTTTGGAATATTTTAGTAAATTTAAACTTGCGAACCATATCAACAAGAGAACTCAAAATAAGATGCGATTTCAATTTGGTTCCTCTTATTTATGCAGTTTGATGAATGTTTATATTTACTGAAATACATTAATGACTGCTTTGTATATCTCATCACCAGCTGTGTGGCTTTGGGACAGACACTATTCTTGGTAACTTCATCTCTGAGACTGCAAAGTTGAGAGGCTTACCTCCTAGCTAATGACAAACTGCTTTTGCAGAAAAAAATGCA
Organism: Carlito syrichta; assembly: GCF_000164805.1. Taxonomy (NCBI): domain Eukaryota; kingdom Metazoa; phylum Chordata; class Mammalia; order Primates; family Tarsiidae; genus Carlito; species Carlito syrichta. The sequence continues at coordinate 29,393 of NW_007258798.1, forward strand.
AGACAAAGTCAAGTCAGCCCTCTGAGAGTGAATAGTGAGTAGGACTAAACTCCAAAAATCAACTCTGTTCTTAAAGGTTACAAAGGTGGAGAAGATACAGTAGGTACTGGAAACGTAATGCTTATGTTGTACAGGAGTGATGTGACATAAAGGAGTGGTATGAGAAAATAAAGTATGGTGCAATTTATCTATATAAACTTTCAGCACAGTGCCTGACAAATGGTCAATGCTCAGTATTTTTCGTTCAAAAAGTGCAGAGATATGTTTATATCTTCATTAAAGTCTTAATTAGTTTGACTTCAACTGACTGGAACTCTAAAGTCATTGCTAATTATGTTACTATATACTAATTCTATGCATACTCATCCAGTGATTGCTGTGTCTGTCACTGTGTTCGCTGCTGTTTGTTCAATGGTGAGCTGGACAGGCAAGAGAAATGTGGCATCAGACTTGGTCCTGGGAATAAATGTGACCTGGCACTGAAAATCCCAAGCTGTTTATAAAATCCATGACAAGTTCATTGTAATCTGCTAGATATTATTAACCTTGTGAAATACATGGCAAAAAGCAAGGTCAACTTCCTGCCCTTTGCAAAAAGAAACATGATGACTCAGCTGTTTATCTAAAATTCTCACACAAGCATGTAGCAGGAGGACTAACTAACAACCTTTGTCTATTCCAGAGTCTGGACTCTGTAGACCATCCATGACTAACTGCACTAGCGATTCTTTCCTAACCATTGCAGAGTATCCTGGGCCGAGACCAGATTCTCTCTTCTAGAGATCTTAAATTTCTGTCTTACAGGCAAGTATAGATTTATGTAGGGCCATAAAATACAAGTGACAGAATAACAAGGATTGACAAAACTATTCTTAAATAGTTGGAGTCCTGGAAGAAGCAAAATGAAAGTTTAAGCTGAAGTCTGGGCATTTGGTAACATTAAGGTATTATAATGGTGCCAAAAACTGTGGTCTAAAAGATGGATTCCTCGTGTATTTTACTAGACTATAGAATTTGCACGTTAGATTTTTATATTGATTTCTATAGACTTAATTTATATTAACAGTCTGTCTCTGCTTTCAGAGAGTTTGTCAACAGAGCCTCCAGCTGGCAATCAACACCAATAGTGTAGTAAGAGCTCTGCTAAAAAAAATGAAGCATGCTGGAGTCACATAGCTGGTACACTTAGACTAATTCAAGAGGTGGCACTCAGGGAAGCCTTCCTAGAAGAGAAAAGACAGAGAAAAAAGTCAAAGAAAAAAGCACCTCATAGGGATTAAGGGGGGAAATGTATTATAGAAAACTTCCTTTAATCTAGAGACCCTCCTCCAAATTCCTCCCTTTTCTATCTCTACCTGTGGAGATTTGGATGCAGGTTGATGTTCTGAAATTACCTTCTTCCAGAAAACAGCTACTATTTTTTAGGCTGGATCACTAGGGCAGGAAAGCGAGTGAGAGAAAAAGAACATCTTGATAGACCTGATGAATACTAAATGCATACAAATCACTTTCATCTCCTAAGCATTCTCCATTCATTTCAGGAAATTAGTATGTTATTGTATTTTTTGTATATAAGTAGTGTGTTTCACTTTAACATTCTACAGTAAATTCAGAGTTGTTCTTGAAGAGTTTAAGAATTGTAAAAAAATATAAAATAAGTATGAAAAAAGGAAGGAAACTTAAAAGAGTTTTCTTAGCAAAATTTAAAATCTGATGTTATCTAATTGAACATAGATGAAGTATTTCCAGAAAGTACATCAAATGGTCAGTGTTTTCCTGTGAGTTTTCTTTTAAGAGTAATAAAACATTTATGACCAAACTAAACAAATATCAAAAATTTCACAAAAGACAATATATTAAGAAACTAAGTATATAGAAAGGTATCCAGTCTTCAAAAATGCTAACTAAAACCACCATGAGGTAATTTTTTCATTGATCATGGTGGACAGAACTTTTTCCATTTTTTATATATAAATAAAAATAGCCAAAAATTGGGAAAAAATTTAGTTGGAACACAAAAACTTTTGTTGAGAGTATGTTATGCTATAGGGAAGACATTAGAAAATGTACATCCAGGCAGGGCCAAGCAGCTCACATTTGTAATCAAGCAGGAGAATTGTTTGAACCCAGAAGTTCAAGATCAGCCTGGACAACATATTGAGTCCTATAAAATATTTTTTAAATAATAAAATTTAAGCAGGCATGACAGTGCACACTTGTAGTCCTAGCTACTCTGGGGGCTGAGGCAGGAGGACCACCTGAGCCCAGGAGCTAGAGGTTACAGTGAGCTGTGACCATGCCACTGCACTCCAACCTGGGCAACAGAATGAGACCTCAACTTAAAAGAAAGAAAAGTACATTCAAGTTTTAAAAATGTCTAGAGGGCTGGGCTCAGTGACTCAGCCTGTAATCCCAGCACATTTGGAGGCCGAGGTGAGTGGATTGTCTGAGGCCACAGGTTTGAGAACAGCCTGGCACCTTGGTGAGACTTCATCTCTACAATACATAAAAAATGAGTCAGGCATGGTAGTGAGCCTGTAGTTCCAGCTACTTGGAAGGCTGAGGCGGAAGGATCGCTGGAGTCCAGCAAGTTGGTGCTGGGATGACAGTGAGTGTGCCACTGCACTCCAGGCTGGGTGACAGAGTGAGACTCCAACTCAAAATAAAAATAAAAATAAAAATGTCCAGAGACTGAAGACTGGCTTTATAATGTTAATTATGACAGTCTACCCTGTGAAAATAGTCCAAAATTCAGAATGAGCTTTATGTACAGATCTTTTTTAGACAAAATATTTAAATCACATATTAATTTATTAAGTGCATAGTGATTTTATAATGCTATAAAGTAAACATAAGGAGACAATATGTAGTGGCATAGCAAGAATTTTGCTATGGACCCTGTCCTCAAGAAATCTACAATGACCAGGCTCGGTGGCTCGTCTGTAATCCCAGGACTTTGGGAGGCTGAAGAGAGTGGATTGCCTGAGCCCACGGGTTCGAGACCCACCCAGGCAACATGGCAAGGACTCGTCTCTACAATAAATCAAAAGTTAACTGGGTGTAGTAGCGCGCACCTGTAGTTCCAGCTACTTGGAAGACTGAGGAGGAAGGATTGCTGGAGCCCAACAGGTCGAGGCTGCAGTGGCCAGGAGTGTGCCACTGCACTCTAGTCTGGTTGACAGAGTGAGACTCCAACTCAAAAAAAAAAAAAAGTCTACAAGAAGAAAGCAAAGTACATATTGAAAAAATTTGAAAATCATTTAAAAAGCAAAATTTGGATGCTAGAGAAAGACAAAGTAAAATAAAAGATTAATCTATGAATCTTTTTCTTTTATATCTATTTTATAGTAATAAAAGTAATCTATTCCAGAAAATTTGAATAGAAAAAATAAAATGAAGAAACTTTAAAATTATCTTTACTCTCTCAGCTAATACTTGTTTAATTTTTTTCTTGTCTTCCTTATATATTCATGGAGTAATAAGCAGGGGACCTTTCTAACATATCTGCAATTATATAACAATCATTTAGATGCTAAACCAGTATCATTTTAAGGCCTGATATGATATATTTAAAGAAAAACTTACAAGATAATTGAGCATTTTCATGGGCAGAGTTTGTCTGGACATCATTTTTCCTAGTTTTCATACTCTAAATTTACAAATCAAAAAGTTTTACTTTAGTCTAAATTCCTTAACCTGAGTCTGTAGCGGCTCTAGCACAAGAAGTCAGATCTCTTAACTCCTAATGAGTGTGACACACAGGAAGGATTCAGCATGTAGCTTTGAAGTCAGGCTGTTTGGATTCAAATCCCAAGTCCTGTGAGTTTAAACATGTTATTTAAATGCTTCTTAGTGTCAGTGTATTCATAAGTATTCATGTATAAATGGGGATCATAAGATAATCACAGGAATTAAATTAGCATAACTTGTAAAAGCACTTAGCCAAGTGTCCTCCTCCAAGTAAAACATATATTAATGGTTATTATAATTATTATTTTTAGTTAGTCCTATGTTTTCTATTGTTGTGTCCAGAGTGTGAGAAAAACATTGTCAACACACCAAGAGTTGAATTTCGAGTCCTTCATTAGCCGCTGGTGGAATAGCAAGCAGTGGAATGGCCGGGCATCAGAAGGGGGCTCACGCCGCTGAAAACTCCTGACCCTGAATGAAGTGGGAAAAGGATTTATAAAGGTAAAAGCTGCTGAATAGGCTACATAGCATGGGGTACAACCATAAAGTATATTAGGTTACATGGCATAAATCATAAACATAAAAACCATTAAAATTAATAAGCAAAATGTGCAAATATATATAAACAAATGAAGAAATTGTGGTTAGGGAGTTTCCAATATTTGGGGAAACCAAGGGTGTCGGCTCTTGGTTACAGAAAGGTTACAATCTCTGATTACAGGAAAGCTATGTAGTGGGCCATTTTGGGGTTAAAGCAGTTAAAATGGAAAATTTGTTGCAAAATGGAGTCACAAGCTATTACAAGTTATTATAAGTTTTACAGGTACTTCATTCCCCCTTTTACTTGTTCATGAGTCAAACCATTGACTCGTGAATTACGGGCAAAAGGGTTATAGACTGTAACATGCAAAAGTTTTACAGAATTAATTCATTGCTTGTTGAATTAAACAAACCAATTGATTATGCAAGGCCTTATGAGCAAATCTAGAAGGAGGAAGATTATAGGGCCAGTTAAACTGGTGATGAGAGTTGTTAATTAGAGATTTTAATTATACATGTACTGTTTAAATTTTTTATGGACCAAAGCAGTGCTGCAGGTATTAATGGCGGGGGTGGGGGGTTGGGCAGAGGGTGCAGCACATTTCTGACAAGTTGCCGGTAAACTAAAAAGATTAAATGAAAAGTTTTTTGTTTGTTTTTTTAAGACTACTAAAAGCATATATATGGGGAAGTGGATAGACAGAAATACATAATACAAATTTATTGTTTAACATTTCAGTAATAACACAAATTGTAAAACAGGTCAAACAAGCAAACTAAGTATTGGCAAGTGCTGTATAAGCCATAAATTTATTTACTATTATAATAAGAGACATATTACAAATATTAAAAATAAAAAGGTTGTTAAATTGTATTTTGAAATTTTTAAACAAAAAGCAGTTCCAGTTACCACGCAAACGAAAAATATAAGAAGCTTAACCATACCAGTAGCAATGGGTTTTGAACATTGATGTTGATGTTCAGTACAAAGTTGGACAGTCCTAGTTTTTGTCGGACCAAAATGGTGACAATTCTTCCATGTTGAAGCTGCTGCAGCAGCTCCTGGCATTGGAGCCAGTAGGGGATGTTGAAGAGACCATAGGGTTGGAGGTAGCCCACAGTGGGGATAGGGTAACCTCCCTAAACAGTCCTAATTGAAAGTGTTCTGGTTCCAGGTAGAGGAGGTTTTCTGGAGAAGTCAAATAATTGCTAGGAGAGTGCAGGCTTAGAGGGGGTGTCAGAGAACCAGAGAACGATGGGTGCTAAAGATTGTGAATGAGGAGTGTCTTGGGCGGGTTCTTACATTTTAGGAAATGTTGTAATGTTTAGCCTGTCTTCTTTTGCATTGTTAGGCTGCTCTGGTTTGGTGCTATCAGAAACTGAAGTTGTGGGCAGGGAGTGCAGCCCTGGGGTTGAAGGGACTGGTAGGCCATGGTTTCGGGCCTGCAGTTCTAGTGTCTGCACATGGAGCCGTAGGCTATGGTTGACCTTTTTTAGGGAATGTTGCTGATGTTTTAGGTTTTGACTTGTAACTTATAGAAGTTTTTGTTTTGTCCCAAAGTATTTCTGAGTTATAGGGTACCTAATTCCTGGATTTTATTATTAATGTTAAATTGCCTACGACATTCAAGTTCATTATGAACAGTTCTTTTTTTAACAGTCCATGTGACTTTAGGCAACTTAGTTGGGCAAGAGTTGCTAACAGTGGTGGCTGTTGTAGATATGGTTTGACTTTTGCATGCGTTAAGCAGAGTATTCCTTGTAGGACCTATAGCATGGGGAATCTTGGGCGCATGTAGCAACTGAGATCCTGGAGGTAAAGTGGGCCCTGGGAAACTGGCTTGTGATAATGTGTTGTGTTTTTCTGATGGGCTTGTTTTTTGAGTATTTTTCTGGGTATTTGAATAAGGGGTGGACTGTGTAGAATTGTAGATATGGTAGGAGAAACAGGTACAGGACTGGGGAAAAGAGTCACTGCAACTTGTTTCTGATGTTTATGTCCTACCTGCTCCAGTGCCTGAGCCTCTATTTGTGGCTGCTGCATGTTGTCTATTTTTGCTGTTTGTCAGTTGGCTAGTCTGTGGTGTAGTTGAAGCAGATTTTTAGGAGATTTTTAACAGTTGAGTAGGGTGGAGCTTGAGTGCTGTTGGGGTGATGAGGATGATGACATAGGGTCCTTTTTAGGCAGAGTTTAGTCCTTTTTTTTTTTTTGGAACTCTTTGATGTAAACCAGATTTCCGGGCTGGAACGGATGACAAGGTGCGAAGGACGGAATTGGTAAGACAGCACAGACGCCAGAGTGGACAGCAGCCTGGACCTGTTGGAGAAACTGGAAATACTAATAAAAATTGATTAGTACTTATTTTTTAAAGAAAACATCCCACTTTGGCTTTGTTTTTTTGTTGTTGTTGTTTTTGTTTTTTTTTTAATTTAAACATTTTGTAATTTTAGGAACTGGGGCGAAGGTCAATTTTCCATAACTACTTCCTGCTGAGGTGGGCCATAGAGATGTCTTTTTTAAATTTATTTTTAATGGCATAAACAGGAAACAGTAGGACTGTAACCAAATACCATCAGGATTTAACAAAACACTGAGCAAGAGCACATCAGCGTTTTATTAAATTTAAATGACACCTGGCTGTAAACAAGGATTAAAAAGGCTATTGTTTCAAACATAATACTAGAAAAGCAAAAGGAACTTTATAGAGAGAAAAGGATTGAATTTATAACATAAAATTAAAGGTAATTATTATACAAGTTATTTATTTAGCCAAACCAGTAATTTTAAAATTTAATCTGACTACAGAATTTAATCTGACTACATAAATGTTAACATGGATGGCCAGAACTAAAAGACTGGCACCCGTATTAGCTTGAACTTAATGTGGGTTCCACTGTCCTGGTGTTTACCTGGGGGGTTTGTTGGGGTGATGGTGAGCCAGTGCCAGGCAGTTTAGCAGGTTTTTAGTCCCCCTTATGTGGCCATCATTTGTGAGCCAAGTGTTCTCCCCTCTCTTCAGAGGAGAGTGCACCTGCCTCCCAATGCCTATATGGCCTGCATGGTGAACAAGGTCCAGGAGGCTAAGGCTTTTTAGGACAACTATACTTCCAGTGCCCTTACAGACTGTATTCGTAAGCAATGGACACCATCCCCTTAGCAAGTTCATTGTTACCTGGTGTTTTATGGGCGTCTGGAGTGTTGGCTGCCAATTGTGACTACTAACTGGGGTGCTTTTTTTGGCCCTCCAGTTCTGCTGCCCTCCAGGTTGGCACTGATTTTGTTTGGTTAACAAAACCTTAAAACGTTTACTGTCTCTGATGTAAAATTTTATAAAGTGAACAGAACACATGGGCACGCAACCATCTGCCCTCACAGTAAATGAATAAGAATAGATTATTACTTATTCATGTGACCTGCCCAAAGTTGTTAAAAGCTTTACAAATTATTAAATTGTAGTCTTTGTTGACAATCTGTGTGAGAATAGCCAATATGGATTTATCTGACAGAGGAGTAACCCAAAACAGTGACCTAGGGTTGTTAATCAGTAACAAGTTATTCTTTTGGAGTAACCTCTCCTGCCAAACATGTGAGTATTTTATTTGACAGAGGAGTAACCCAAAACAATGACCTGAGGTTGTTAATTAGGCACAACAACATGATTTAACCTTAAAGGCAAACACATGAGCACTTTTCTACTTTGTAAATTATTAATAAAATGTTTATGTTTTTAATTTTAAGGCCAGTTGTTTGTAACCAATAATTTTAAATTAGGCATTTTCACAACAATGCAGTTATGTAAATAATTTTTGCAAGAATGACCAATTCAAAACCACTGGTTTTTATAAAGTTTATATTATATTTTGATGTTTTACAATTTAAGATTTAACACAAATGTCATAAAACCATCAGTATATTTAAATAACCATGTATGTTAACAATTTTAAAATTGTTGCTACTTGCCAAAAATTATTAAAGTCATATGAACTTGAAAAGCATTTTTTGAGCACTTATTTATTTAAAAAACAATTTGGTAGCATACCGGATTTAACATATACTTGTAAACATAATTAAACAAATTCAGATTTAGTTACCTTTATTTTTAAATTTCGGATATGAAACAGCAACAAACCTATTATTATTTTAAATTATTTTAAATTTCCAGCATGCATGGCTACACTTTTGTCCTACTAGGCAGTTTAATAAAAACTGTGCAATCTTAAATGAGCTCTACAACTCACTAAAGTTATTTTTAAATTACAAAACTCATTCACAATCATACAGCCCCTCTAGTCTCTGTCTTGGGGCAACGAGGGGCAATTTTTTGGCATACCAATTCATATTGTACCAGTTTTTACAATATGAACATTGATTTTCAGCTAGCCAGATGCACCAAGCAGTTGAGAAATATTTATTCCTGCAAGATCCTCCAGTTTCTGTATTCAGGATCCAACTAGGGGTTTTTAAAGCACATACCTTGAGTTAAGGTGAAGGGTTCTAGATTAGAGATAACCATTGAACATTCAGCCACATTAAACGGAGGTCATTTGATTTTGCAGAGGGCCCGGAGTTTGCCTTTTGAGAGACAGACTCCATAATTCTTCGTGAAACTAACAGGAAAGTTATAGTCCTGGGGAACTGGAGGGCTTTGAAGCCCGTTGCCCCATGTTGTTAAAACCAGTAAAACTCAAAAAGCACCTGATGAGTATTAGACCTCCAATAACAAAGAAATAAGTAAAAACCAAAAGAAGTTTCTGACCTGATGACCAATTTAGAAGTGCAGCAGAAGCAAGTACTGAAGCAAAGAGGCATAAATGTAAAGTAAAGGAGGAGGCCAAGGATGACAAGAATCTGGAAATGCCATCAGCAATCAGAAATCAAAGTGGGTACTCAAACAGAATTCAGATACTCAACCGAGACTCTGTTCTATCAATGTCTTGGGTCAAGGAACCAGAATCTAAGGAGTGGTCCCATCAGGCTCCGTCCTCCTCAACAGAGTATCCAAAACAAATACTCATCCACGACTCTGTTCTACCAACGTTTTGGGTCAACCAGTAGAGCCTAAGGAGCGACCTCGTCAGGCTCCGTTCTCCTCAACAGAGTACCAAAACAGAAAAAAACAAAATAAAGCAGAAACTTACCTCCCAGGAGATTGCAGATGCACTCAGGTTTTTCTGAGGCAGAAAGTTAGCAGTCGTTCCTTCTTCCTCCGAGCCAGATGAGAGGTCATGGGGTCCTGAGTAACTCAGGGGGTGCCTCCCCTATAATCTCTCCACCCAGTCAGGGAGAGCTGAGGTTGGTGATTTCTCACTGGGGCCTCCAAATATTGTGTCCAGAGTGTGAGAAAAACGTTACCAACACGCTGAGAGTTGGATTATGAGTCCTATACTAGCTGCTAGTGGAATAGCTGGCAGTGGAATGGCACAGTGGTCAGGAGGGAGCTCATGTCTCTGAAAACTCCCCACCCCAAATGAAGCAGGAAAAGGGTTTATAAAGGCAAAAACTGCTGAATAGACTAAATAGCATGGGGTACAAACATAAAGTACATTAGGTTACATGGCATAAAGCACAAACATAAAGACCATTAAAATTAAAAAGCAAAATGTGCAAATGTATACAAATAAATGCAGAACTTGTGGTTAGGGAGTTTCCAATATTTAGGGAAACCAAGGGTGTAGGCTCTTAGTTATGGAAAGGTTACAACCTCTGATTACAGGAAGTCTATGTAGGGGGTCATTTTTGGATTAAAGCTGTTAAAATGGAAAATCTGTTACAAAATGGAATTCCAAGCTACTACAAGTTATTATAAGTTTTACAGGTACTTAACTATGAAACATGCTATTTCATAGCACTTGAAGCTATTTATTTTCTTTTTTTAAAAAATAACTATTACTCTGTGAATCACTCTGATATCCCCTCTCCTAAACACCAAGAAAGACACGTGGGTTTGGTCAGGGTTTTGTTGGAGAAGCTGAAGAGCTGTTTGGAGCCAGAAGACTTCATTCCCATGTCAGCTTCTCCATTTATAACCTCTAGGACTTGGACAATTATGAACTTCTCGTAGTTTCACAATCCTCATAAAGGGAGATTACCAAGACCTACCTCAGACTAAACAAGATATGCAGAAAAAGTGGCTAGCCATTGCCTGTCATACAGTAAATTGTCAGGAAACATTAGCCCAAGTCAAAGGATGGAAAGAGTGAGTGCCCCATAAGGCAAGTCCTGCTAAGCTCTTGGCAACAGACACACTCATTTGAATGTTCATCACTCTCATTCTTTTCTAAGGCAGTTTTAAAACTGTTTAAAGGATTTTGTAATTTATAAGCAGTACTAGCGATATTTAGCGATTGATTCACTCTTCTCTGTAATTAGTTGGGATGATTAGAGAAAGCTTTCCTATCACTGCAAAGTTTGATTTGTAACAACCCATTAAACCCAGAGGGAAAGAGGTAAGAAGAAATCAGTACTCTCCACTAACAAATACCCTCTCATGCAGGAGAATAGTGCATTTTCTAAAGAAGTTATCTGAAATGCAGGCATTATTGGATGGTATTCTTTGCTCCAAGATTTTAAGTTCCAAAAGAGCAGAACTAAAATGTATACCAACATTTCCTAGAATGTATTATAGTTATGGGGAGACTACCCCATAAAACACATTTTAGAGAATAAAGCAGAAGTGACTCTTATGTTAAAATAACTTTGAAGGTCTTACATAAACTATCTTCTCCTTGGGAATAAAACATGTGATGGCCCCTCTGCATCCACAACCTCTTTAACTTTTGGAGAATCTGGATAATGTCAGCTATTTAATTCTATTAATTTTCTTTTTCTGTCAACATTTCTTAATGTTCTAAAAATTAGCATAATATGTTCATGTAACTAATACACATGTGGACCTCTTGAATCTAAAATTAAAAATCAAAAAGATAGAAATAAATAAAATTAACATACACCAAAAATTTATTTGGAATTTTGTTTTTTTTTTTTTTGAGTTGGAGTCTCACTCTGTCGCCGCCTCAGACTGCTGGGCTCCGGCGATCCTTCCGCCTCAGCCTTCCAAGTAGCCAGAATTATAGGCATGCACTACCATGCCCGGCTGAATTTTTTATTTATTGTAGAGATGAGGTCTCGCTGTCCAAGCGGGTCTCGAACCCGTGGGCTCAGACAATCCACTCACCTCAGCCTCCCAAAGGCCCGGGATTACAGGCTGAGCCACTGAGTCCAACTTATTTGGAATTTTTAATTTGCATTAAGATTTATATTAAAAGTTCAGGTAAAAATAGAATGCTCATGTACTCAGTGATGATAAATTATTTGACTTCAGAAGGGTTCAATACTGAAGAAATTATATACAAGTAAAACAGGAATTATTTTGCTCATTTAATCCACTTCTACTCTTAATTGCTTCTTTCTATAAACTTGTGTACTTACGTTTTTCTTGCTGTAGTAAAGTATGGATTTCAATTCTAAAATCTTTTTTCTTCTATTTACTTTTCCTCTCTAAGATATTACAGAGAGTCCCTTACATATTATGCTTTGACTTTCAATTTTCGAATTTACAATGAGTTTATCAGGACATAATCCCATTTTAAATCGAGAAGCATATGGATTTACAATCGGTCAGCCTAGGTTTTTCAACTTTGTAATGGGTTTATCAGAGTATTAAATGCACTTCCAACTTATGATTTTTGACTTACAAAGGGATTTACTGAGATGTACTTGGATGTAAGGTGCATCTGTATTTGGGACAGTGAGGAGTAGAGAGGAATGGGAACCCTTCACAGTTGGAGCCTTCAACAATTTGTGCATATCAATGATCATTTGAAGTTTCGATTATTCTGTAGAAAAATAGCATTAACATTGCCAAATACATCTTTTTCAGTAAACTTATACAGTCAGGTGTTGTTTAATGATGGGAATACACTCTGAGAAATGCCTTGTTAGGTGATTTTGTCATTGTGCAGACATCACAGAGTCTACGTCACAAACTTAAGTGGCAGGGCCTACTACACATCTAGGCTATACAGTATAACTTATTGCCCCTAGGCTACAAACCTGTATAGCATGTTACTATACTGAGTACTGTAGGCAACTGTAACACAGTGATAAGTATTTGTGTATCTAAGACATACCTAAACATAGAAAAGGTACAGGGTACTATACCTTATAAATCATACAGGGTACTATAATCTTATGGGACCATAATAATATGTGCAATCCATTGTTGAATAAAAGTTGCTATTTAAGGCATAGTTGTACATAAATCAGTGCCTCGCCTTTTTCTCAACTTAAAAATAAATTATATAGATACACATTAGTTTACTGTGTCCTAAGATCAATAACTATACTTGTTATAAAACTCAGGGTGCTATTGATTTAAGGCTAAAGTCCAGGTTATAACTTTATTTTTTGTGATAGTTTCAGTTTATTTGTTTGCGTGAATGTTGCTTTTTTGCTAACAAATTCCAGCTTGAACCAGGTGGGATATGATGAGAACAAACCTCGTAATTTTAAAGAAAACTGTGGATGAGCCACACTCTGAGTTGGTAGAACACAGGCTCAGGCATAAAGTTCTTCACTCCAACAAAAACTGAGTGCATGTTAAGTTCTTTGTGTTTGCTGGGCTTAAATGGTTTCCTTTTGTCATCATTGAACGTGTTAAGACATGTATTTTTTTCTCTATTTTTCAAAGAACATGTATTCTGTTCTTTGAAAAGAGAAAAACATTAATTACTGTTGTCAATAAATAAAGAGTTTGAAAATACACTGATAGCTGGGTCTCTCACACAACTGTTAAGATAAATTTGTCCTGAGACTGACTGCATAGTTTGAGGTCCCAGTAGCACACTGAAAATTAAATTGTAGTACATTATTGTAAAAAGTGACTAAGTCCTAGTCGATCATAGCAGCTGAGCTTTAGCTAGTCACAGGCTTCCAACTCATCAGACAATGTCCACATAAGGCACAAATGCCTACCACACCATGCCCAAATGAGTTCTAATTAATCAAGCTCTTTCTGTAATCACCTTTTTCATTCTATATATACTGCCTGCCCATGATTTGGGTGAAGCTTTCTGAACCTCTTCTGGTTCATACCCGATTTATGAACTGTTCTTTGTTTAAGTAAATTCTGTTAACTTTAATTTGTCTAAAGCTTATATTATAAATAAATATATATATATATATATATATATATATATATATATATATTTTTTTTTTTTTTTTGAGTTGGAGTCTCACTCGGTCACCCAGACTGGAGTGCAGTGGCTGCTCCCGGTCACCGCAGCCTTGACCTGCTGGGCTCCAGCGATCCTTCCGCCTCAGCCTTCCGAGTAGCCGGAATTACAGGCATGCGCTACCACGCCCGGCTGATATTTTGATTTATTGTAGTGATGAGGTCTTGCTGCCCAGGCGGGTCTCGAACCCGCGGGCTCAGGCAATCCACTCACCTCAGCCACCCAAAGGCGCAGGATTACAGGCTGAGCCACCGAGCCCAGCTAAAGCTTATATTTTAATACCACCAAAATATTTTTATCCCAGATAAAGCTCATTTCTCCTTTAAATAAGACATTTTAATCTTATAAGTGAAAATACCCCAACATTAAAAACCAATTAACTAATTGCCTGCAGGTAATTTATTATCAATGGAAAAGGTGATGGATACTGAAATTCTATAGTTTAACAGATGTACATGTCCATATGCATGTATGTGTATAAGTGCATAGAGAGAGAGAGAAACAAAGAGAAAGAGACAAGGGAATGATTAACGTTGTGCCCTGTGTAGTAGCACATACTAAGGGGTAGATTTAAGACAACCCACCAGCAATAGTTTCTGGACTGACTTGGACAGAGGCTATGCCCTTAGCTAGTGAGAGATATAAGCCAAAGGAGGACAGAGCATCTGCAGCATTAAAACAATTTTATGTCAGAACATTTGTCACTAATAGATTAATTACATTTTCACTCTTTCATTGAATAAATAATTACCAAGTTTCTTGAACTTTGCTGTGTTGGCAAGTAGAGGAATCAGCAATGATCAAGACAGACAAGACTGATTATCTCAAAGCCTACATTGCATTGTGAAAGGAAACCACACACCATCAGAAGATTAATTTAACGTTAGGAACTAAAAATATTTCTAAGGTAACTCAAATTACCTAATCCTTTTCCACCCACCTCCTTTTAGGTAAAAGAGGTTTTTTTTTAGGAAAAAAAAGATCAGATATTTCTTTTTCCTCACCTCTGTTTGTACCTTTTATCTCCCTACTCCTATTTTTTCCTACTTTCACATAATACATATTTTCATAATTGGTACAACTTCTATATAAAACAACAATAATAGTAATTTGAAAAGTTGACATATGGTTGCAAATATTTCGACATGTTAAGATATATGCATATATGGTTAAAAGTCTTCTTTTAATATTAGCTGACATTTACCAGGAGCTTATTCTTCTAACTATTTTATGTCTACTAACTCATTTAGTCAGCACAGCAACCTTATGGTGTAGGAAATACTTTTATTCCATTTTACACACACAGAAACTGAAACTCAAAGAGGCTAAGTTCTATCAAACCCCATGATACAGCCAGGCTTTGGACATGAATCTGGCACCAGAGCTTGTTTTTCTGACCACCATGTGTAAGTTGGACATTAATATTGTAACTGAGAGGAAAACTGACTTTTCTTTTTGTTAATGCTCCTACAGGCTGATGAAATTTTGTCAAAGTCTGTCTCTAACCACACAGTATGCACCCAAGAAGTCCATCCCTAGGATATTAGCCTCATGGAATTCTTAACTTTTTGTCTTTGTCCAGTTGGGCTGCTATAACTAAAAAAAATAAACTGAATAGCTTTTGAACAACAAAAATTTGTTATTTGTGATTCTGGAGGCTAAAGAGTCCAGCAAATTCTGTGTGATGAATACCAGCTTTCTGGTTCAAAGATAGTACCTTCTAGCTGTGTTCTCACCAGATAGAAGTAATAAACTGTGATCTATTTAGCCCCTTGTAAGGGCATTAATTATATTCATGAGGGTTCTACCTACATGACCTAATCACCTTCTAAAGGTCTTACCCCCAATACCATCATTGGGGATTAGGTTTCAATACACAGGTTTTGGGAGGAACAAAAACATGTAGCCCATAGAAATCCTCATCTTAAGTGTATATTACAGATATTATACAACAAGAGTATAACTGTGTTAACTATATGTAGGATCTGTTTGCATTTTATTTTGCCTATGGCTTTCAAAACTACCTATATGACATGATTTTTATTTTTTTATTTGTTTTATTTATTTATTATTTTTGAGTTGGAGTCTCACTCTGTCACTCAAACTGGAGTCCAGTGGCCGCTCCTGGTCACTGCAGCCTCAACCTGCTGGGCTCTGGCGATCCTTCCTCCTCAGCCTTCCAAGTAGCTGAAACTACAGGCATGCCCTACCATGCCTGACTAATTTTTGACTTATTGTAGAGATGAGGTCTCGCCAAGTTGCCCAGGTGGGTCTCGAACCCTCGGGTTCAGAAAATCCACTCACCTCGGCCTCCCAAAACACTGGGATTACAGACGAGCCACCGAGCCCAGCCATGATATGATTTTTAATATTCTCCCTGGCTATTTCTTTTGATAACATGTTTGTGAATCTAGGAAAATTCAAACTTTTAAACCTAAACCATATAATCAGGAGACTACGTAACGATCCTCAGGAAATGAAGGATCATTGTCATAGAGTCCATGGCTAGACTTAAGGGGCCTAAGAACCATTTGTAGACATTGGAAAAATTTCTCAAATGCAAGTAAGCCCTACACACACACACACACACACACACACACACACACACACACACACAGACACACACACACACACACACAAGCATGCACGCGCATGAACACACAAGCTTTGAAGAGAAGATATACAGGTTTCTCAGGAATTCTCAAAGTTTCATAAGCCCAAAGAGACAACAGCCACTGCTATAGGCCTGAAGACTAGATTACCACGTGATTGTAAACAAGTCATTTGGTCACACTGTACCTCAGTTTCTTTTCCTGTTGAATTATAATAACATATTCTTCTCTGACAAACTTCAAAAGGGTAAAGACTGAATGATATAAAGTGCTACATATAAATTAGTTATTATTATTTTTTCAATCTTCCTTTTTTCCCTTCTGAGAGATCTTGTGAAAGTTAGTAACAAGTGTTCTTTGGGGCAAGTTTCAAAATTTGACTTACGAGATGATTTACTCTTCTTTCTTTTATGAAGATATTTGAGTATTCTGTGCTCACCAATATCTGAAAATTATTATTCCAATTTGTTCCAATAGCCAAAAAATTATGATAAATGAGAACAATAAATATACATTTCTGCACATCAGCTTAGGAACAGAAGATAAAGTGAACAAATAAACACCAGAATGGCACATCATTTCAGGCTAAGTTTAAAACCTGAACAGGTGCTATTTTAAGAACAGAGCAGCACTTTTAAGGAAAGAGGCAATGCTATATAGCTGCTCCAGAACTATACTCTAATAACAGAATCTTTCTACCAGGAAAAAAAAATGCTAGCTAGTGTGATTTGACCCAAAAGAAGAAGGTTGAAACCGGTACCAAAGTCATTACCATGATTGCTTTCATGGCTTCACTACCCTGTCCATGAGAAGCAGCACGTGCACATGTAAACACACACATGCACATGCACACATTGACATACACACACACACAAATAAATCAAAGGAACAGGTAGGTTTTAGGCTCTTAGGGACAAAACAAAGGAATACCTGATAGTGTGAGTTCTGGGGATTATGGCCTGACCTGAATTTTCTGTAGACGCTTCATCATCAGTCAACATTTAAGAAGAAAATTTTATTGTGTTGCCTCCTGAGGGTAAATGGGATACTCCTAATCTACCCTGAAAAACACAGAGCTTCTGAAATCTAAGTAACAGGGAGAGCTAGTATAACATCTGATGAATGAAAAAAAGAGAGAAATCCACTTGATTTCTTCAAAGCATAGTAAAATTTTTTCACTATAGTTCTAGAAGATAGCACCCAGCTCTCTTTCTTCATCATGGGTCAATAAATTATGGTTTCTTCCTTGTAGAATTATTTAAAGGGAGACTGTTTCTCTAAAAATTGTGTGCAGAGACTATTACATATAGATAAAATGCATTCTTTAATTTAAAGTAATTTAAATAAATCCTAGAAAGATTCCTATAAGATTTTTTATGATGAGAATGAGTATTATGTGTTATCTCTTCATGATTCTTTAATCTCTCGTATAAGGTTTAGGATGTGCAGTCACTTAGATAATGCTAGATCACCTCTTCAAATGGGGAGTTCCATGTGAAAAGCGCTAATCATTATTTACATAACCAAAATACCTATTAAATTTCTAATATCTAGAAAACACTGTTTCCAGA
Organism: Carlito syrichta; assembly: GCF_000164805.1. Classification (NCBI taxonomy): domain Eukaryota; kingdom Metazoa; phylum Chordata; class Mammalia; order Primates; family Tarsiidae; genus Carlito; species Carlito syrichta. The sequence continues at coordinate 47,040 of NW_007258798.1, forward strand.
TAGAACACAACAGTAGATAAGAGATCTCTGTCACAGGGAGTTTGAAGTCTAGTGGAAGATACAACTAAAACAGAAATGATGCTATAGCACTTTTCATTTTTAACTGAACTCACTTGTATATAAATCTCACTCACTGTTTTAAGCTTCTAATAATATACATATGTCTAATTTATATATCCCACAGACACATTCATCAAGCATTTAAATATAGCTATCACCCATTACAAGTTAAAAATTTCTAATTTATTCATTCAATATTTTTGAGAGTCTACTATGTGTTTTATTTTGGAGACAGCAGATTAAATACTAACATAGCCTCCGTCTTCAAAACCTAGACTCCTGTCCTTGTATCTGCTATTTTTTGTAGTTGGAAGTCCTTAGATGAAAATTTCTCTTCATTTGCCACTTTAAATTCTAACAATCAACAATGAGCAGAGATTTATTTATATACAAAATTAAGTGACACAGGCCCTGCCATCAAGGAGTAGGATATGGTCTGGTTGTAGAACCCTAAGTCGTTACTCCATTCATGTCACTTATCATAGATTCTCTAAATTAGGTATATAGATTTTCCCTTTTCAACATTAATCAAGGGTATGTAATTATGTGGGAAAGTGATAATATGATGAGGTTTATATTTATCAAAACCAATGTAAAACAAATGTCAAACATTGAACCTTCAGTGTAGTGGCTACACACAGTCTTTCAATCCTCGAAAATTTCTAAGTCCACAAAGCCCATTGATCTAACCCAAGGCAATTGATGCTTTATTTCTTTTTTTGGGAGGGGGATATTTTCTAAGACTCTAGGTTGTAATTTTTCTGTGGGAGACCATTCAACATTTTGCAGTCCTACTGAAACACTAAAGTTCGAAGTTTGCCAAGGAAATCCTGTCAGCAAGTGCTTCAGGTCAACTGTCTCTTTTTCCTCTTTCTGTTGGCTGCATTTCAGGTTACTCTAGCTTCAGTTTCTAATTCCTACCTTTGAGAAAGTCAGAGAACACAACATAATTGTTGTCTGCCTTCTTTCCACCAGAATACTGCTAGTGACACAAACTATCTCCAATATTTCTAGAGAAATAAGAAGCATTTTGATAGTGGTTGTCATCTTTTTATTTCTTTCTGCTTCCTTGGCCTGAGTCTCTGACTTTCACCTTTGAGTCTCCCAAGTCTCCACTTATGTATCCATTTAGTATTCCAAATTTTGCCTTGTTTCTTTAATGAATTACATTGAAATGACCTTTCCCCCCCAAAAGAATATATTAAAATAGCCTAACATTGAAACTTTTAAGTTACAGATTTTTAAATTAGCAATTAATGAATGTTAAGTACATCCTTACTTCTTCACTGAGTCTCCCTATTCCCACCCACCTATTGGTAACACTCAACCCTGAGGTGGGGTTTGGAGATGAAGGACAGATCAGAATCATCTAGAAGACAAAAAACAGATATCCCATCATCCACTCACCCAATCTAAGGTAGTACACATAACACTGTTTCTATATCATCTTATTTTGTCTACTTCAGAGAATATCTCACAATCTGGAATTATCTTATTAATCTATATTTTAACTTTTATATTGTCTGTACATCATCCATCTTAATGCTACCCCTAACCTGATGTAAGCTATTCAAGGAGCGATGCCTACTTGTCTTGTTGAACAGGGCATCCCCAGCTGGTACACAATGTGCAGATGGAAGAGTTAAATAAATTATTCAATCAGAAGTCATGTCTTTCACAGTGACTCATCTCAGAAAAAACAATCAATCATTCTAGGCCAGGTGTTTGTTTTTAGAATTGTCTTATACTTTCTATAGATTTATTGCCTCACATTCTGACTAATTTCTAACAATAACTATTGAGATGCATGTTTATTTGTATCAATTAAGAAATAGATTTGACTACTAAGTCACTAAATTTGTTATATTTGCTCTTTAAAAGTCTAGGGTTTGGACACTTGAGTTCCTATAGAGTTCCTAATATTTCTTTATGTTAGCTATTTGATTTGCCAGGGGTAGGGCAGGCCAAAGATATTGGATTGCAACCTAACCTCTTATTCACAGTTCTAGATTTCAATTAATTTTCTATAAGTTAACACAAAATATCCAATAATGTAAAGTAATACAGAATTTTATTTTAATGTCAATATAGAGACAAACCTAATTCTAATAGTTTCTTCCCACTTCACTGGCTATTTCTCAGTGTTCTTTGCTGGCACTTCTTTCTCTTTCTCTTATACCCATTCTTCCTAGGTAACCCTATCTGCTTTCATGATAACTGTGAAATCTCCATCCAAACTTTTTCTTTTAGTCTCAAATGAATATATTTGGCTACCTAATTCACATCTTGTCTTGGATATCTCTTAGGTAGTTCTGAGTTAACTCTCCCCTTGGATATCTTTTAGGTTTCTCAAATTTAACACATCCAAAGTGAAACTTTTGATTTTCCTCTTAAATATATTCCTCTATGGCACCAAATATTTGCTCAAGTCATACACATTAGATTTATTCTAATGTTCTCACCCTCCCTTAGCAGTAACCCACACCTTTCCAACTCAAAGAGGTTGTGACTAGCTGGGCTCGGTGGCTCAGCCTGTAATCCCGCTCCTTTGGGAGGCTGAGGTGAGTGGATTGCCTGAGTCCGTGGGTTCGAGACCCGCCTGGGCAGCGAGACCTCATCTCTACAATAAATCAAAAAATCAGCTGGGCGTGGTAGCGTGCGCCTGTAATTCCGGCTACTCGGAGGCTGAGGCGGAAGGATCGCCGGAGCCCAGCAGGTTGAGGCTGCGGTGGCCGGGAGCGGCCACTGCACTCCAGTCCGGGCGACAGAGTGAGACTCCAAATCAAAAAGGAGGTTGTGACTTTGGAAAAATTAAAAAATGACTACAGCTATGCCCAAGGTATTCATGAATAAATTCACTTTTAGAGAGAAAGAATATTACTAATTGAGCAACCAACTTTCTCCAGTCATGTGTCTGGGCCAGATGCATCTCATATTCCTACAAATGTCTTTGATGAGACACATACATACATACATACACACACACACACACACATATACATATATATCATATAACATATATATATGTGGGAGAGAATTCATTTCAGAGTGCTTGGTTACTATTTGCATGGCTATGTCACAATCCTTTCTGGAGTGAGGTTATAAAACATATTTTTGTTAATGGGTCAGTGATTTACAATGTGAGTTTTTTGAAAAGTACACAGAAATAACACTTGAACTCAGAGTTATAATACTCTGATTATCTCTTCTACTGTTGTGTTACAGAAGATAAATATACGTTAACTCTGAACAATTTCATAGAAAAGTGTCCCACGCCTCTTAGAGAAAGTTATTCTATACAGCTGTGTATAGGCAATAAAGCTCAAAAATGTTTTGTCAAATTAATCAAACCCATTAAAAACAAAATAATTGACTCATTTATTTAATAAACATATGTTGAATCTAAATAAGTACTGAACACTGAGCTGTGGCGGGGGGCGCACCTCATCAACAAGAGTAGCTGGAATCTAAGAAGAGTTAGAAACCAACACCTAGTTTGTTTCATCAGTGAGTTCACAGAATGCCATCAGGAGTGTATGGTCACAAGACAGTAGGATATAAAATGTAGAGTAAAATTACAATAAAAAGGTAAAAGCTGGGCTCGGTGGCTCAGCCTGTAATCCCACGCCTTTGGGAGGCTGAAGTGAGTGGAG
>NW_007258798.1:50820-62503 GCF_000164805.1 Carlito syrichta
AGAGCCCAGCAGGTCGAGGCTGCAGTGGCCGGAAGCAGCCACTGCACTCCAGTCTGGGCAGCAGAGTGAGACTCCAACTCAAAAAAAAAAAGTTGAACATCTGGAGGCAACATGAGTAAAGGAAGAGTGGTTGCCCAGAGGAAACACTTTCTATGAAAGGTGAGTTTTGAGTCTAGATTTAGGAAAAAGATAAAGTGAGAAAAATGTATCCCAGGTAGAGGGAACAGTGTGTGCAAAGGCCAGAGTAAAAGCTGGATGCTTCAAGAGAAATGCAAGGGGCTTCACAGGCTGAAGCAAACATTTGTGTGGGAGATAGTAAACTACGAGGCCTACAAGCAGAGAAGAGCTGAATTCTGGAGAATATTGTATAGCATCATAAGGAGATGAACTTTATCCTGTGATTCAAGGATCGCAGAAGGAGTTTAAACTATGGAGATACGTGATCAAATGAGACTTTCAGCAACAATAACACAGGAGATAATATGAAGGATGGATTTAAAAAGGTAAAGACTGGAGACTGAGAAGCAAGCTAGGGGGCCCCATTGGTAATCCAGGCAAGAAGCAAAAAGGGTAGAGATCGCCATAGAAAACTAGGAAGTTGACAGATTGTGGGGGAAATAAAACTGAAAATAAATTGGTGATCAATTAGAAATGGAGGTTGAGAAAGAGATGGAATACAGGCCTCTGGTTCAGATGGCCATAAACCCATAATTGCCTTCACTATCTCAGGGGGGAAAGTGACTCTCAGGTGGAACAAACTAAATGAGATTCACATGCAGAAACCTCAACTGAAGGTCAATAATGAGTATTAGAAACTTCCAGGGGAGGGGGTGAGGAGATACTGGCAGTAATGGGAAGCTGGGGGGGGGGTGCGCACCTCATCAACAAGGGTAGCTGCGTAATGAACATTTGTATACCTAACCCTAAATTGTATCCTACATCTTCAAAATTAAAAATTAAAAAAAAATACTAAACAGAGGTGCATTTTTGAAATGTCATTTAAGCCAGAGTTTCAATATTTTTGGCATCAGGGACTGGTTTGGGGGGAGTCAAGGAGGGGTGTAGAATGTTTGATCAAACTCATAAGGAGTGTGCAACCTAGATTCCTCACATGCACAATTCACAATTGGGTTCATTTTCCTATGAGAATCTAATGCCACTGCTGATGTTATCTGATAGAAGGCGGAGATCCGGCTGTCAGCCACTCACCTAAGGGTATGGTGCACCGAATTCCTACCAGGACAGGTATTGGTTCACGGTTTGGGGTTGGAGATCCCTGATTTAAGCCAAAGAAGCAACACTGAAATTCGCATAATTCAAATATGAATGAGGAAGAATAATGTGGGTCCTAGCAGAGCAAATTCGGAGATGAATGAAAACATAGAGATAGGAAAGGTGAGGAGAAACTACCAACACGTGAAAAAATTAGACTTTTCATGAATGTTTCCTTAAACTATTAGATAGATCAGGAAGCGTATTCCAAGGAGTCCTTGAGTAAATTTCAATGAAACAAATTATAGGAAACAAAAACTAGTCTTGAAAATATCAATGCTTCCCTGCAGCAGTGTATGCTTTTAATCTCCTCTAATTAGAAACTAGTATTCTCTGGGTCATTGAATTTCAGATTTTCTAATAAAGTCTAATGAATTTGTGGTGATTTTTTATAGCCCATGAATGAATCTTTAATTATTGTATTTGTTTGGGGTGCTGTAACAGAATACCATAAACTAAATAGCTTATAAAAAGGAGAAATGCATTTCTCACAGTTCTAGAGACTGGAAAGTTCAAGATCAAGGCACTGACAGATTCCATGTCTAACGAGGACCCGCTTTCTAATGAGGGCTGCACCATCTAGTTGTGTAGTTACATGGTAGAAGGGAAACACACTGCCTCCAGGCTTTTATTATAAGAACACTAACCCCATTCATGAGTGCTCTACATTCATGACCTAATTGTTTTCTGAGGGTCCTACCATCCTATCACCTTGGGGATCAGGATTTCAGCATATAAATTTTGAGAGGGTACAAGCATTCAGACCATAGCAATTATTCTAGGTTCTACCACAGACCATCCTCTATTGACAAGCTTAATACTGGAAAGCTTTTAGGTACCTCCAGAATGATGCACATAATTGTTCATAGTCTAGCAATCACAAACGCTACCAACTATGGACAGGAATATCAGTCATAGGATGTCCTTCCAAGTCTGATGCATATCTATGACCAGCATTATAGCTCAATAACAAAATTCAACTGTTTTAGGACAAGGCGCCACTGAGGACTCCTCCTGCTATAAATCTTTGCCTGGTTGTCTTGTTGAGAGCAAATCCACCCAGAATGCCAGAACACTGCTTTTACAGGAAAACAAGTGTGGTCTCATAGGAGACCAGTTGCTCATAAGGTCAAGGAAAATGGTGGAAGAAAGTTACTATGGGTTGAAATGGTAGAGAGAAAAGAAAATGGGAAATAGATCGCTGAACTGTCAATGACAAATAAGAGTCATCAACAATGTTATAATTTTTCCAAATAGTCCAGCAGAGTAAAATAGCACCTAGATAGGTATGCAGTCACCAAAATGAACTGCGATCAAATTGCAATCTTAAAGTACATTTCCAAAATAGATAAATCATAGTATCTGCATTCACCCATAATTGACTTATTGGTTGACTAAGATAGAATAAACAGTATTATTAAATGAACACAAAATAGGAAGAACACAAATACATAACTCATGGTACCACAAACCTTAACTAGTTTGTTAGTACTTTCATGGAGTGGTGCTTGCAAGAAATTGACTTTGAATTTGTTTCCAGTTTCTTTTCAGTCAGTGTAAAGAGAAAAACTAGTGAGTTACATAATGTATAGTAGTGCACGTGCAATTCTTGGTGTAAGCAGAAGACAAGATAGAAAAAATAGCTTGAATGTATTCTGACGTCTACATGCCAATGTTAAGGCATAGCTGAAGAATAGTGCAAAGTGCAATAATAACCAAAACCTGTAAGATGAAATTAAAAGGTTTAGGACAATTGAATTGAGCCAACTAGAAATACAACTGTCAAAGTTGGTTATAACAACACATTCCAGAGTAGATATTCTTACCCAGGATTAAAAGTGCACCATTTGATAATACGGAAAGAGCAGTTGAAGACCTGCCAGACTTTGTAACTATAATTGCACATGAATATGGGTACCTTCCTCAATAACATCATCCACAGACAACAGAGGACAGTAACAAATGCATGCAATGTGTGTGTCACATCCAGTAACCAAAGATTACCTAATGTCTGGAGCAGAGAAGAATAATGATCAAATACATTAGTTGTACTGTACTTCTATTGGTTGAGTTCTTTCATTTATTATCGGTGACTTGGCCAGCCTTATCCAAAACCATTAGTAAATTAAAATCTGTTTGTGTCTTTAGACATATTTATATTTCACATATTTTTTCCACTTTACATTGGAAATTAATTTAGATTATATTTCTATATAACCCCAAGCATTTTTTTAAAAGAAATTTCTTTTACAGCAGAATCTATACAAAAATTCCAGTTAATTAATCTGTAGAATGTTCCTCTCCCCTTAAAATAATAAAACAACAAAGTTATCCTTGAATATAAATATTAGTCATATCTTGAGCAATGATATTTTGAGTCTCAACTTAATAATGATCTAAATCATCTATCACTTAGTCAAAGTTTTTTGCAAGTGAATAAAATTTCTTATTTCTGCAATATAACACAAAGTACATCTTGCAGAAAAGAGCTTGTATTTCTTCTATATTTTAGTTAAGTGTTCATGAACATTTTTGGCATTCCAAGAAATTTATATAACCAAACACGATTTACTACCTTTCTTTGTATATATTCAGTAGCAAAATATTTTAAAAAATAACTATTGCCTGATTGATTTTGGATTCATTATTCAATCTTTATCTTCTATACAGTCTTTGTCACCTCAGTATCTCTCTCTCTCTCTCTCTCTCTCTCTCTCTCTCTCTCTCTCTCTCTCTCTCTGTGTGTGTGTGTGTGTGTGTGTGTGTGTGTGTGTGTGTGTGCGTGTGTGTATTTATCTGAGAAGAAAAGTAAATATCTTCAGTTTAATCATAGCAGTTAGGCAAAGTTCAAAGGCTTAGAGGGTTACTGAAATCTTGGTAAGCAAATATCCTCAGTCCTCACACCATTTATACTTGTCTTCACCAGGCTCCCACAATGGAATTATTTGCATATCTTCTGAGAGTGAAATTTCTTATCTCCTTGCATTAAGATTGTGACTGTTCTATGTACATGTATTTCAGACTGTTGGATTCTGATGCGCACACAAGCACAAAGAAGCATCAGGTATTGAGGCTGTTATGTGAGTTTAAAATAAACCATCAACCTGGAGGCTACTCTAATCCATTCCCTGATAGTCTGCCACCAACAGGACTTCTATTGCTTTACAAATAAATATTGTATCTACATGTTTCTAAAAGGCAGAACTTGTAAAGAACCATAAGAGATTCCCTTCTAGAAAAATATATTTTATTTTTCCTATTATTCTGATTGCAAACACAAAAATAAACATGGCCAGAAGAGAAAAACATAACTAAGCATGGAAATTTGCCCTTGGTTCTATGCATTTCTTCTCTTTTTATCCTGTCAGCATAGTGAACATCAAACTAAAGCTTTGCACTATAACTCTTCTTCCTTACTTTTATTCCCCCTCATGAATCTTTTTGGCATTTAAACTTCTGCTCAGTATACTAAGACAGATAACACCAACCCTCAACAGAGATCAACCTAGGCTTCCCAGTCTGTGATATATGTGATTTCTCCTCTAATTTTCTGTTTTACCTAAAGCTCATTTCACTGCTTATATTTTTAGCATACATATTTCAGATATCTATCTTCCAATATCTTGTTTCAAAGTAACAATAATTCGATATTTATCCATATATGCATAGATGGAGTACAGGGTGGCATCACAAATGCTTCAGCCCACTCATGAAAGTTTCCCAAGTCTTTACTCCTCATTATAAGCTCCTTTCTGCCTACTCACCATTAGCTGAGAAGGGCCACAGACGATAAAAGCAAACACTAGCTGTCTTTGTGTAACAGAAAATAAATAAATAAATAAAAGGAGAAAAAGGATCAACCAGAAATGTGAAAGTCTTCTTGGCCTCCCTTCATTCATTCATTTATCCATGTTGTTGCTTCACTTTTGCCAAATCTAGCCAGTTCAGAGAAAAAAAGGACCACTTAAAATATAAAGCCTCAGCCGGGCTCGGTGGCTCATCCTGTAATCCCGCGCCTTTGGGAGGCTGAGATGAATGGATTGCCTGATCTCGCGGGTTCAAGACCCGCCTGGGCAGCGAGACCTCATCTCTTCAATAAATCAAAAAATCAGCCGAGTGTGATAGCGCATGCCTGTAATTCCGGCTACTCGGAAGGCTGAGGCAGAAGGATCGCCGGAGCCCAGCAGGTCGAGGCTGCAGTGGCCGGGAGCAGCCACTGCACTCCAGTCTGGGTGACAGAGTGAGACTCCAACTCAAAAAATATATATATATATATAAAGCCTGGCACAGATCACAAAATATTTACTTAAAATTCAAGTATTTAAATAGCAAACCAGATGTCAGTGAAATGCTACAGGAGCAGCAGGACACAAGCTAAATGAAAGAAAAGTATTCTTCATATAAACTGTTAAATTCTGAACATTAGCAGAAATGGAAAATACAGTCTCACAAAATGTATAGAAAGAGTTTTCTGGAGAGGTGATTTGGGAAATATCAGAGTGTTCATTGATAGTTAAATATAACACTGTAACAAGAGCGGTGAGTTTTTACTGAAAAAATAGCAAGTGGTAGCCACTGTGCAAGACAATTCACCCATGTTGTCTGTCTAAAACAATACCCCAATAATATTAGTCCTGCTATTATCCCCATTTTAAGATGAGCATATTGACGCTTACAGAATTTAAATTGTGTACAAGATCTAACAATTAAGCTTGCAAACTCATCCTAGAAAAAACGCTACATATCTCATTGCTGAATATCACTATGGTCACCTTCAAAGTACTCCCCTTGGGAAACTATACACTAACATTAGCACTTAGTCCATCCATCAAAGCAATTTGGAACTCTGTTTTCGAAATGGTCATCAGAGTATCGTCACGAGGATGTCAGAGTTTGAATTAGAGCAAAAAACAAACAAACATTGAATTTTGTGATAATCTTGGCAAGAGTGAAAGGAAAATCAAGGACATATGAGTCCAGATTTATGAGGATAATGCCATGAAGCAAACGGCAGTGTACAAATGGAATAAACATTTTTTCTGAGGGGACAGAAAGCATTACTGATGAAGAGAGGTCAGGACAGCCAGTAACAAGTAGAACTGATGAAAACATTGCAAAAATTAATCAAATTGTGCATCAAAATCATTGACTGACTGTGAGAAGCATAGCAGACCAAGTAAACATTGATAGAGAAATAGTTAGGAAAATCTAATTCAAAAATCTTGGCATAAGAAAGATGTGTGTGAAAATGGTCCTGAAGGAGCTCAACATCAACAATGCACCAGCTCATATAGCACTGTCTGTGAGGGAGTTTTTAGCCAGTCAACAAATAACTGTATTGTAACACCCTTCCTACTCACCTGAATTGGCCCCCAATGCTTTTTTCTTTACCAAAGATAAAGGAAATATTGAAAGGAAGACATTTCAATGACATTTGGGACATCAAGGGTAATATGACAACAACTCTGATGACCATTCCAGAGAAAGAGTTCCAGAATTCCTTTAATGCTAGCGTCAGTGCATAGTTACCTAAGGGGAATACTTCAAAGATGATTGTAGTGATATCCAGCAATGAGGTATGCAGCGCTTGTTCTAGAATGACTTCACAAACTTGATCGTTGAACCTTGTATCTAAGGTGAAAACTACATCCTAGAACTTGAATTCAAGTGCAGGCAGCAAGACTCTTCATCATTATGCATGCAGTATTAGTTTTGCATCTTATAGAAATTTGTGACTACACCTACTTAAGGAGGAAAAAGAGTGTGTGAAAAGTGCATGCGTGTGTGAGAGAGAGAGAGAGAGAGAGAGAGAGAGAGAGAGAAGGCGAAAGAGAAAGAAATTGTGCTGACTAGCTAGTCAGTAAAGAAACTGCTTCCTTCCATTTTGTGCAGTGAGTGCACTTCCTACAAGAAGAGGACACGGGAGCCTTGACTCTGCTATTACCTTTCTCAGACTCAGTTCTTCATTGTTTCTTTATAGGGCGCTCTTGTGAGCTGCTTGTGGGTCTTTTGAGTATATGAAACACAAGACTTTGTTCACATAGTATGGTCCTGTAGATGTGCCAAATACTTCATCAGATACTCAATTACAGAAAGGTCTACTCCCCAAGAGAAGGATTTAACTTACAGTCACTGGAAGATGGTGCATCTGTCTCCAGTCTGGCACCTTCTTAAGGGATTTTTCAGAAGCAATGAAATGTTGCCCCATGTGCTTCCATTAAACGTGATGCCAGAATAAAGCAGCTTCTCTCTGCTTCCAGACAGCACAATTCATACTGTCTCTCTGAAGCCACAGGCTCATCTTGTGTGCCCTTATTTTCTCCAGTCATTCATATTGCAGGCCTTGTTATTGCTAGGTAGTACAAATAATGTATAACTATTTTTCAATTGCTTTAGAAAAAATTTAAAAGTGCTTCTTCAAGAACAGTTTTTTTTTTAAGACAGTGTTTGTTGCAGTAATTACATTGAAAAATCCAATATAATCTCTTCATTTGAACTAGAACAATCTTCCTATTGGAAGAAAGGTGAGTGAGTAGATTTTCAAATTGGCATATGGTAACTAAAGATAAAGAAAGAAACAAAATGAGAGATGAGACATGATGGACTGGATATTAACATAGATTTACACAAATACAGAGAGATGTCCCCATGTTCCTCCTCTATTTCTAGCTTTACATAAGGAAGAATGTAAAAATCTTCAGTAAAGGAAAGAAGTATGTTTGAATTCCTACTCTGTCACACTTTAGCTGTATGTCAATTATTTAATTTATGTAAACCCTCCCACAACACACTTATAGAAAGTTTATCGTAATAGCTATTTCAGAGGTTTATTGGGAAAATTAAGTTCCTATAGTAGAGATATGTCATTAAAAGTTGCTGCCTCTATAATTCCCTTCCCTACATTATTTCCAGAAATTTATACAAGGCATCCAGGAATAAAGATGCAGGTCTCCAGGAATTCCTTCTCGTGGTGATGGTAAAGGTGCTGTACTCTTCAGTTGCTAGTCATGGGTGTCCAGGGTCATTTTCTCACACAGTCTGTCTCTATTTCTAAAACTTATACTCTGTTTTTTAAATTTTCCTTCTGGCTTTTCAGCAATATTTTTGGTGTTTGTTGTCTTCAAGACAGTTTATGCTCTAAATCAGAATATGTATTGGAAAAAGGTGTGTACCTGTGTCATGGCAGTTAATTGTCATGAATCGTAATAATGTGCAGTTACTCTACCTAACGGGAGTGCTCCTTTCACCTCATAAATGTCGCCCCCAAAATTACCCACTTGTTGCTAACACCACATCTGCTTCCCACTTCATAAAATAAAGATTCTACAATTTAATAACTTTTTTGTGATTTAGTTTCAAAGTGACCATCAGCCTGGCACAGTTTTTTTTTGTTTATTGGTTTGTTTTGGTTTGATTTTTTCCCCTCTGGATTTTACTTTGTGTGAAAAGAAAAAAAAATGTACTTTTTGGTGAAAAATGCAAAGTAAGTTTGATTAAACCACTTTAATTTGTTGTTTATATATCAGTATCCATGTTTTGAAATACTGGAACAGCTTTCTTCTCTGAGATAGATGGGAATGATTGACTAGCTCTACGTCTTACAGCACAAATACTTCAGCCTCATGTTTACATGACAGAAATTAGCAAAAAATAAAGCTACAGATGACGCAAAATATCATCTCAATTTTGTGTGGACTTTTTATTTATAGCATAGTTTCTTCCTTAACTAAGTTTTAGTTCCTCTAATGTGAAACAACTTTTGATTCTGAAAGCACCCTGTTTTACTAAAGCTGGGCAAGTGGGACCTATAAGATGTTTGGTGGCTGAGGGAACTAGCCTAGCTGTTACATTTTGCAACAGAGAGTTGGGACCAATTCAACAATCATGTATTGAATAACTACTGTGCTCTAACAAATAAAGCTTCTCTGGTGGTGACTCTCAGTGGGGTCAGCACTTGCTGGGACTCCACTCAGGAGAGGTCACAATATACCACCTGTAAGTCACTCTCCCTGCTTTGTCCTAGAAAGGCAGGAGCAGATATATTTATAGATCTACATAGATACAGATGTAGATATAGATACTATAGAGAGAGAATATATAGATATAGACACACATTTTTTCTTCTCTGTTGCTCTCATTGACTATGTTCTTTATCATTTCTTTGGTGGGGTGGGACTTTAAGTCTCACTCTGATGCCCAGACTGCAGTGCACGGCTACTACAGCCCTGATCTGCTGTTCTCAGGCAATACTTGTGCCTCAGCCTTCCAAGTAGCTGGAACTATGGGCACATGCTACCATGCCCAGTTTATTTTTTAATTCATTGTAGAGATGAGGTCTTACTATGTTGTCCAGACTGGTCTTGAACTCCTGGGCTCATACAGTCCTCTCACCTCAGCCTTCCAAAGTGCTGGAATTACAGGTGTGAGCCACCATGCTTGGCTTTTTAATCTATGTTGAAATGCATCACTTTTAAGACACTTTAAAAATTTTTCATAATAGCTTTTCATGTATGTAATGAAAATCATAGTTAAAAATTAACAAATTTTAATAATTTATCAATAACACAAAATCACTGTCTTGAACCAACAATTCAACTTCCCCATTTTCAGCTCCCAGAAACAACTACTTTTATAATTTTTGTTTATTCACATACTTATTTAGAATATGATTTCTGTTTCTGAATACTTAAAATAAGCCTTAGCTCAAGAACTTGGCTGTGCTGGGTGACACCAGCTGCAATTAATATGAATCTGGTCAGGTGTGGTGGTTGATGTTTATAATCCCAGCACATTGGGAGGCTTAAGTGGGAAGATGACTTGAGGCCAGGAGTTCAAGTTTAGCTTGACCAACATAATGAAACTCTGTCTCTATTATAAAATAAAATTTAAAAGTAAAAAATAAACATGAATTCTAACTTAAGGCACTGAATTAAGAAAGCAAGAACTAACAGAGTTGTATCTGGAACAAGCAGCCTGGCATCATGTTAACTTCCTCCTCTGGAGTCATTCCTGGATCCAGCATTAGAAAAAAAAAAAAAAACAGGAAAATATATTCTTATAAGACTCTCCTTCAATCTCCATTTCAAGTCAACACTTGACTCCAAACTTCTTCTGGATATTTTTCCTTTTTCTTTCTCAGTGCCACATTTTCTTACTTATTATTCAAATCAAGGTTTTGATGAACAATACCAAGTGCATCCGAAAATTCAATTTGTTTAGAAATTAAGCACATTGGGCTTTAAAATCCAAACTGTGGTGGGAATCCTAGCTCTACCATAAGAGTAACCTTGGAAATGTTACTAGCTTACTTTATAATCTCTAAAATTACAATAATATTACCTACATATCAGGATTGTTGTGAGAAAAATATAAGATGTAATAAGACCTCAGAATACAATAGGTGTAATATAAATATGTTGAGATTTCTTTTTATTAATAAATTTTATTTTAAATATGTGGAGTACAATTCAAGGTTAAACATACAAATGTTCAGTATGCAGGTACCTGTTGGGAGCCAACATCTATAGCTACATGGCTGAGGCCTGTAAAGGCCCATCTGTAAGATCACCTCTGACATAGGATATCACTTATACCTATAATATTGGCGTGTGATTAGTGACCAGTGTGCATACATGGCAGTAAAACTTATAAGTAAATATCAATATGCCTGATGGAGAGTGAACAGCAGAATTATTTTTCTCTGTCTTTCTAAGTTTTACTTCTTTCTAGATATTTTTTAACTTCTATTTCCTGGTAGACTGGGTAGTCAGCTCTTGTTCCCGAAAGCTGTTTCCCCTAGGGTTAAGATTAGAAACCAAATTACCATAATAGTTTTGTCGCCCTGCCCCTAGCCAGGCAGAACGTTTTCTTTTGTTTCGTTAATTACCGAAACTGTCTGCTTCAGCCCATGGCCGCCATCATGGCGACCATGCATTTCCTCGTTCAAGAGTGTGACAGCTACTATTTGATTTTTAGAGTAGACTTGTTAGGATAAAATATATACATATACACTCATAGTTGCATAAATTTATGCTTGCTGTTTTGTTTCCTTTTGCAACATTATTCAAATATAATAGTTACTATAAAATTTATAAAAGAATTAATGATAAAGTATTAGCTTAATAAGATATAGCATAGTATTAAAGTACAATCATTAGATTATATAAAAATTAAAGTTTAGACATATGAAACTCATGAATTACAGTAAAGTTTGGTAGCTTAAGAATAAGTTTTTCACATGTTCTCACTCATATAATGGACCTTGAACATCCAATGCAATACTATAAGAAAATGACTGATGGTACTGGGAAACTATGGAGGGGAGGGGGATGGAATTAACAGTAGCAAATAACTGTCGGGGGATGGGAAAACACCTCTTATCAACAGGGTGCCTGAATGAAATGTAATTGTA
>NW_007258798.1:62782-130466 GCF_000164805.1 Carlito syrichta
TGCTTGGAAATTGCAGATCTCGTGGTGGTCTTGTGATGCATAGTTTGTAAAGCACGGAATCTGTACGCCCCCAGCAAGTGATTATCACACTGCTGGAGGGTATAGAAAATGGTATATAAGTTGGAAAAGTTCCGACTAAAATTTGGCTTCAGTCCTGATCAGACTGTTTCCAGAAGAACTGCCTCCGAGTGGTCTCTTCTCGCCGTCCAGATTCTCCGGTGCAGGTCCTAACCCACCCTTGGTCAGTGCTGGTCACCGACAGGTACCCTTGTTGATGAGATGTGTCCCCACTCCCGTGGCAGTTTCCCACAACTGCCATTCCCACCCCCTCCCTACCCTGGCAGCTTCCCACTATTGCTAATCCCTTTCTTATAGTATTACCATAGTTGTTCTACGTCTGCTTATGAGTGAAAACATGTGATACTCGGTTCTTCATTCTGTAATAGATCACTCAGTTTTATATACTCTAAGTCCATCGAAGTTGCTGCAAAGTTCATAATTTTGTCCCTCTTTATGGCTGTGTAATATTCCATCATATATATATACCACATTTTTTTTATATCCAGCTCTCTTTCAATGGGCAGCATGGTTGGTTCAAAGTTTTTACTATTGTAAAGAATGATGCAATAAAAATGCATGTTCAGGTATCTTTATATATATATAATTTTAAAGATGTGGGATACAACACAGGGTTAGTTATACAGATGTTCATATGCAAGTACCCTTGTTGATGAGGTATGTCCCCCCTCCCCCCAACAGTTTCCCACTATTGCCAAACTTTTTCTTATAGTATTATGATAATTGTTCAAGGTCTGCTCATGAGTAAGAACATGTGATTCTCAATTCTTTGTTTCTATGAAAGATTGTTCAGTATTATAGACTCTAAGTCCATCCAAGTTGCTATGAAGTTAATGATTTTGTCCTTCTTTATGGCTATGTAATATTCCATAGTATATATATACCTGTACCATATTTTTTGAAACCAGTTCTCCTTTGATGGGCAGCATGATTGGTTCCATGTTCTTGCTATTGTGACCAATACTGCAATAAACACTAGTGAGCAGGTATCTTTTTCATAGAGTGATTTGAGATCCTCCAGGTATATTCTCAGTAGGGGGATTACGGGGTTGTATGGGAGGTCGATTTTTAGATCTTTTAGGAATGGTCACAGTTTTCCACAGAGACTGTAGTAGTTTACACTCCCACCATCAGTGTAGAAGTATTCCCTTTCAGCCAAATCCTTTCCATCGTCTTTTGTTTTTTGAGTCATTGATGATGCCTGTCCTGACTGGAGTTAGGTGGTATCTCAGTGTGGTTTTAATTTACATTTCTTTGATGACTAGTGAGGCTGAGCAATTTTTCATGTATCTGTTGGTTGCTTATATGTCTTCTTTTGAGAAGTGTCTATTCATATCTCTGCTCACTTTATAATGGGGCTGTTTGTTTTTTCTTTTCAGAATGCTTGAGTTCCTTGTAGATCCAGATATTAGACATACAGCTGGCAAATATTTTTCCCAGACTGTGGGCTGTCTCTCTGCTCTCTTGATGATTTCCTTGGCTATGCAGAAGCTTGTCAGTTTGATGAGGTCCCATTTGTTTATTTTATCTCTTATGGCATGGGCACTTGGGATTTTGATCTGGAATTGGTGCCAGTTCCAATTTCCATAAGAGTGTCTCCTGTTTTTTCTTTTTTTTAAATTAATTAATTTATTATTATAAAGATGTGGGGTACAGTTCAGGGCTAGGTATACAAACATTGATCATGCAGGTACCCTTGTTGATGAGGCATGCTTCTTCCTCCCCTAGCATGCCAGTCCCACCCCCTCTACCCCTGACAGTTTTCCCACTACTGCTGATTGCCTTCCCACAGCATTATAATTGTTGTTCAAGGTCATCTTATGAGTGAGAACATATGGAACTCAATTCTTTGTTTCTGTGATAAATCACTGAGTATGATCGACTCCAAATCCATCCAATTTGCTGCAAAGTCCATATATTTGTCCTTATTTATGGCCGCAAAATATTCCATTGTGTATATGTACATTTTTTAAATCGAGTCCAGCTTCGATGAGCAACAAGGTTTGTTCCATGTTTTTGCTATTGTGAATAGAGCTGCAAAAAACATACATGTGCAGGTATCTTTTTTTGTAAAATGACTTGAATTCCTCTGGGTATATTCCCAATAGGGGAATTGCTAGATTTTATGGAAGGTCAATTTCTAGTTCCTTCAGAAATCGCCACACTGTCTTCCAAAGAGGTTGTATTAGTCTGCATTCCCCCCAACAATGTAGAAGCATTCCTTTTTCTCCACATAGGTTCTTATAGTTTGAGGTTTTACATCTTTGATCCATTTAGAGTAGATTTTTGAATATGGTAATAGGTAGGTGTCTTGTTTTAATCTTCTGCATGTGATCAGCCAGTTTTCCCAGCACTATTTACTAAATAGGTTCTCCTCTCCCCAGTGGTTGATGGTGGAAAATTTGTCGAAGATGAGTTGGTTGCGAAATTGAGGTGTCGCTTCTGGAATCTCTATCCTGTTCCATTAATCTCTATGCCTGTTCTTGTACAATACCAGGATGTTTTGATTTTTGTAGCTTTATAATAAAGTTTAAAGTCTGGGAGCACGATGACTCCCAGCTTTGCTTTTTTTTGCTGAGGATTATTTTGGCTATTTGTGGTTGTTTATGTCTCCATATGAATTCTTGTATTATTGTTTCCAAGTCTGACAAGAATGCTGCTGGTAATTTAAAGGGCACTGGGTTGAATCTGTAAATTGCCTTGGGTAGGATGGACATCTTAACAATGTTGCTTCTTCCAATCCATGAGCATGGAATATTTTTCTATTTGTTTGTGTCTTCTTTGATTTCTTTGAGCAGTGTTTTTACAGTTTTCGTTGTAAAGCTCTTTGACTTCTCAGGTAAGGAAGGTGCCAAGTTGTTTTATTTGTGTGTGTGTGTGTGTGTGTGTGTGTGTGTGTGTGTGTGTGTCACTATTTTGAATGTGATTGTGATTTTTATTCAGGTTTCTGTTTGTTTGTTGTTGTTGTTATTGTACAGGAATGCAACTGAGTTTTGTACAATTATTTTATACCCTGGGACTTTGCCAAAGTCCTTTATCAGTGAAAGGAGGTTATTGGCAGAGTCTCGGGTTTTCGAGGTATAGAATCATGTCATTCACAAAGAGGGATAACTTAATTTTCTCTTTCCCTATTTGGATACGCCTGATTTCCTTCTCTTGTCTGATTGTTGTAGCTATGACTTCCAAAACTATGTTGAACAAGAGGGGTGAGAGTGGGTCTCCTTGTCTTTTTCCAGTTTTCAGGGAAAATGATTACAATTTCTGTCTGTTTAGTAGTATGTTGGCTGTTGGCTGTGGGTTTCTCCTAGATGGAGCTTACTATTTTGAGATATGTTTCATCTATGCCTAGATGTTCGAGGGTTTTCATCAAGAAGGGGTACTGGATTTTATCAAAAGCTTTTTCCATGTCTAATGATATAATCATGTGTTTTTTGTCTTTATATCTGTTGATTAATTACATTTATGGTCTTGTAAATGTAGAACCAGCCCTGCATCTTGGGAATGAAGCCTTCTGGTCATGGTGGATGATTTATGAGATGTGTTGTTGTATCCGGTTTGGTAGAATCTTGTTGAGAATTTTAGCATCTATGTTCACCAAAAATACTGACCTGTAGTTTTCTTTCTTTGTTAGATTCTTACACAGTTTGTGTATCAATGTGGTGTTAGCTTCACAAAATGATTTGGGGAAAGTTACATCTTTCTTGATTGCCTGGAATACTTTCAATAGGATTGGTATCAGCTCCTCTTTGTACTTTTTGTAGAATTCTGCTGGAAAATCATGTGGTCCAGGGCTTTTTATTGTATATGGATTTCTTATGACATAGTCAATTTCCTGGATTGCTATTGGTCTATTTAGGATCTCAATTTCTTTTTGTTTCAGCCTGGGGAGGTTGTGTGATGTCAAAAAGTACTCCATTTCCATTAGCTTTTTGAGTTTGTTTTCATATAGGTGTACATAATAGTGTTTGATAATCTTTTGTATTTCTTTTGGAGTCAGTTGTGACTTCATCTTTAAGTTTTCTGATTGTGTTTATTTGGGCTTTTTCTCTCTTTTTCATGGTCAGTCAAGCTAGGGGTCTACTAATCTTGTTCATCCTTTCAAAAAACCAGCTATTGGCTTCATTGATTTTTTTGTATTATATGTTTCTCTGCTATGTTCTGTATTTGGACTTTCATTTTGGTGATCTGGATTCTTCTGCTGAAGTTAGGGTTTTTGTGGTCTTGCTTTCCCAGCTTCCTTAGGTGATTTGTTTGACTATTAACTTGTGATCTTTCCATTTTCTTCATGTGTGTTCAGAGAGATATGAATTCCCCTCTTAGTACTGATTTCATGGTATCCCAGAGATTTTGGTAAGATGTTTATTTGTTTTCATTTGTTTCCAGGTATCTTTTAATGTCTGTTTTGATTTCCATATTACCCAGGAGTTTTTAGCATCTTACTGTTTAGTGTCCATGTCTTTGTGGGTTTGGGGGAACTTTATTGGTGTTGATATTTCTTTTTATTCTGCTGTGGTCTGGAAGGTCCATGGCAGAATTTCAATCTTATGGAATTTGTTTATGGTGATATATGGCTGAGGATATGGTTGACTCTATAGTGTTTTCTATGTTGTGATGAGTAGAATGTATATTCCGTGGCTGTCGGGTGGAGTGATCTGTAGGTATCAATTGAGTTCATTTGGTCAAGCATCATGTTCAGGTTCCAGATCTCCTTGTTGACTTTTTGTCTTGGTTATTGGTCTAGGGTTATTTGTGGGGTGTTTAAGTCCCCAGCTATGATAATTTTAGAGTCAACGTCTTTTCTTAGTTTACTCAGAAGTTGCTTTATAAAAGTTACTGCTCCTATATTGGGGATGCATATAAGTTGAGAATGAATATATATTGTGCATATATGTTGTGTTCATTTCTTGTTGATGTATTTAACCTTTTATCATTATGTAGTGACCTTCCTCATTCTGTTTTAATTTTTGATAGCTTAAAGGGTATTTTGTCTGAGATTAAGATCATTACTCCCTGCTTTCTTTTGCATTTCATTCATCTAAAATTTTGTTTCCCATCCTCTTACTTTGAGTCTGTGAGTGTTCTTTCTGGTGAGATGAGTCTCTTGGAGGCAATGTATAGTTGCCTCATGATGTTTTTATCTGTTTTTTCATTCTATGTCTTTTCAGTGGTGCATTTAGTCGATTCACATTCAGCCTAATTATTGAGATGTGAGAGTGTATCCCTGTCATGAGGTTTTTATAGAGTATGTTGTTGGTGGTGCTGTTTGTTTGTTTGTTGTCTTTTCTTTGATTTTTGGGTTGATTGATGTGTGTTTTCAATCTTTTTCCTGCATTCTTGAGAAGGGCATTGTCTTTTCCTTCTGAATTTAATACTTTCTTAAGTGTTTTTAGTCGAGTTGGTCTGGAGGCACCATATATTCTAAGGGATGGAATATCTGGGAAGGATTTTAATTCTCCATCAGTGATGAAGCTTAGCTTAGCTGAGTAGGTAATTCTTGGTTGAAATTGTTTATCTTGGAGAACTTTGAAGATTCAGCTCCAATCTCTCCTAACCTGAAGTGTGTCTGTAGATAATTTGCTGCTATTCTAATTGGTCTTCCCTGGTAGGTAGTCTGATCTTTCTCTCTTGCTGCCTTTAGGATTTTTTCTTTTTATACCTACTTTGTTTAGGTGAGTTACTATGTGTCTAGGAGTTAGTCTTCTCATTTGTTGTCTTGCAGGAGTTCTCTGAATCTCTTGTGTTTCAGTGGTTGTGTCTTGATGAGATAAGGGGAGTTTTCTAGAATAATTTCATAGAATTTTGTTCCATGGTGGTCTCTGTCTCTCTATCTGCCTTGGGGATTCCAATTAGTCTTAGGTTCAGTCCTTTGAAATAATCCTACATCTCTTGGAGGTTTTGTTATGTCTTTTAAGTTTCTTGTCTATGTTTTTAATAGTTTTAGTTCCATATTTTGGTCCCCAAGCTCTGAGCTTCTCTCTTCTGCTTGGTTAATTCTGCTTCCCATATTATCAGTTTGTTATTTATTTCATTCACTGTATTCTTTACTGCTATTGTCTCAATTATCAACTCCTTCATTCTTTCCTCGTCTTTCCTCCATTCTGTTTATTCTGTCTATTAATATCTTGTGGTTTGAGATCAGTCATTTGGAGGGCTCTTCATTGTTTGTGTTCTGAAGTCTGTTTCCTCAGTGGCTGACCTCCCAGGAGTCTGTGTGAGACTCATATTTTTTCTTTGGTTTTTCTTCATTTGTGTAGGTTTTCTCCCCCCCCCTTTTCTCTTTTTTAATTATGTTGTTCAGTGATGTGGGGATAGCTTTTATTTATTTTGTTCCATCTCCTATTTTTCCTTATGTAGGATCCCTCATTTTCTTCAATTCTGAACCTGGATTGGAGGTGGACCCTGTTCTTTTTGCATTTTTGAGATTTAATTAAGTGGAAACTATCTACAGATCCCAGTATCTGCCAACAGGCTTGTGGGTCACCTGGGCACCCACTTCCCACTTCCTTACAATCTGTCTCTAGAGTAGGGGTGTCTGTTTGCCCCCTGAAACCCAAATGAGATAAGAAAAAGGGAAAAGAATGGATAAAGGAAAGAGGAAGACAAAAGGGATGTCAAGAGAGAAGAGAGAAAACACACAGGCTTACCAACGAACAAACAGAGAGACAAAGACATAAAAAAAACCAAAAAAGACAAAAACATACAGACAATCATACAAATAAACAAACAAAAACCCCCATTAGTGTATTCTTTCTCAAAAATACCCATACATAAACAGAAAATCTAAAAAAAATCAAAATAGCAGAAATAAAGCAAGTACAAAATGTAAACAAAAACAGAAAGAAAAGGAAAAAAGCTAAAACTAAAACAAAAATTGAAGAAGAAGAAGAAGAAGAGGAGGAGGAGGAGGAAGAGGAAGAGGAAGAGGAAGAGGAGGAAGAAGAAGAAGAAGGAGGAGAAGGAGAAGGAGAAGGAGAAGAAGGAGAAGAAAACTCTCTCTGGTCATTTCTCTTACTCCAGGTTCCTCTCGGTGAGCAGCTCTGGTCTCTAACCCTTCCTCTCCACTCTCAGTGCAGGCTGATAGGGTCGCTCTCAGTGT
Source organism: Carlito syrichta (assembly GCF_000164805.1). Lineage (NCBI taxonomy): Eukaryota > Metazoa > Chordata > Mammalia > Primates > Tarsiidae > Carlito > Carlito syrichta. The sequence continues at coordinate 69,957 of NW_007258798.1, forward strand.
GGGTCAGATGCCCCAGGGACTACTGTGGGAGGAGAATAGATCAGATCCAGACTCACCTTACTTGTTTTTGCTGCTGTCAATTCTCCCACTCAGTTCTGATGTGTCTGTACCTGTTCCAGCATAGAAGAGGTGCATCTGTCTCTCTGAGTCTGATGAGAAGATAGCCTCTGGATCCCAAGATGGAGGCTGGGCAGAGCTTGGAAGGGCAGTGAAGGTCTCTGCCTTGTCCCAGGACTGAGACGATGGCATTCATTGGTGTCTCATCACCAGCGTTAGAACTTTATCCCAGATTTCCATGATCTGCTTTCACAGTTCCTCCTGCTTGTGTCTGGTCTGCTACTACAGGTGATAGCATGGACCAGGTGCCAGGTGGTGAGGAGAGGATGTTCTCTGCTTCCTCCTCTCAAGAGAGCACCAAGAGTGGCAGAAAATACTGTGTGTCTAGGTCTCCAATCTCAGGGCAGTGGTGGTTTGCAGTCATCTCCGGAGGAGGGTCCCAAGTGCATGAACCTGTCAGGGAGACTTTCACTTACCCATCAGCATACACCCACTCATGCAGAGAGTCTTTATGGATACTTACTTTTGTGGAGACTCTCATGGTCTGAGTTGTTCTGTCACCATCTTGCCCAGAAGTCACCAAGATTTCTTATAATAATGCACTGTTGCAGAAGAGAAACCAATAATAACGTAGTCATTTAAATTAGCAATACATTCTGATTATGAAGATGTATTGGCTGTGAGTACCCTAGGTTTCTCTCCCAATTTTCACATTGATGAGTTACTCTTGATTTAAAAAAAATCTCTGTCCATTGATTGATTAGTTCTATTTTTTATTCTGCTACTATCTCAGATTAAGAAACGAATTAATGACTATGGCAGACACTGAGACATTTACACTGAAAATGTATTTAGATGAGAGGTAAAGTGCAAAATAGTTATAATGTCAGACTCTCGCTCCATAAAGATAGGCAATGTGCCTCAATGTGCCAATGAAACCTTGGGCAAGTTACTTAATCTCTTTAAGGCTCATCTGTAAAATGGGAGTAATAGAATTGTCTCTTACTTTATAAAATTTTTGTGTAAATTAAAGGATAAAATCATTTATGTAAAGAAAGTGACCTAATACATTTGGTAAACACTCATTTTTTTCCCATGACTATTGTGGTGATAAAAATAATCATGATTATGATGTCAAGAAATGTCAATAATATCAAGATATTGAGAAGTCCTGAAGAAATCATTCTTTAGTTGGATCTTGCAAACCTGATTTTTAATTGATAAGCTTATGTCTGTCATTTTTTGGATAATTACTCTAAACTACTGCTAGTGATATACAGTGATTTTATTTTTCTACTAGAGAATAATTGGATCTGTCTCCTGTTAATTATAGCGTTAGTTAAATATTTTGGAAGGTCATTAGGGGTAAACCACTGAGAGAAATACTACTATATTTTTTGGCTTATTTCTGTGGATTGCAGATGGTAACAACCTTTGCAAAAAATTAGTCATTTGTGACTTCAAATAGTGCCTTGCAACTTCTGAGACTCCGTGTAAAATGAAACTTGAGGAAAGTGACAATACAAAGGACAAAATATATGAATGTTTGCATTAGCGCCTTTTTAAAAATTATTAATTTTCACACTGTGCACATGGGCATTATCAAACAAGGCTATTAGAGGAGATAAATATTAACTTCAGATACACACAAGAGCCTCTTTTGGGTTCATCTTTATGCTTCCATCCCTTCCTTTTATGATACTGTTTAATCCATAAAGCATAAGCACAGTTACTCGTGAGAACTACTCTTGGAGCCCACATCCCCTGGGGACATGGCACAAGCAGTATTCCAGCTGACAGGAAAATTACAGTCCAGGAACAAAAGCACTATTTTCAGGTAGCCAACAAATCTAGCCTGTTGATTAAACCACTTCATATAGCTTTTTACAAAATCTTACAAAGCCCCAATGTGTACCCTATGTCCTATTTATCAGGTAATAGAACCAATGTTTTAGAGATTGAGAGATATCTGCCCTATTTCCATATTTGTTAGGTACTAGCACCTAATAAAAGAGCAAACACACCCAAATCAATAATTGCAAAACAAGGTTACAAATTGTGGCATACTTCAAATGTTTACATTATAATAATTAATAATTTGATTCAAATAAAAATAAGTTTATTCACAAGCTAACTATAGAATAAATTTAAAATAATGTGCAATGCAATTTAGATAGTGTGATGGTTTGCATAGCTTCTTTAGAGAAATATCTATTTAAATCCTTTGCTCATTTTTAAATTGAGCTATTTGTCTTTTTACTACTGACTTGAAGAGTTACTTATATATTCTGGATCAAATGCCTTCACAGATATGTGATTTGTAAATATTTCCTCCCATTTTGTGTGTTTCTTCTTCATTTCTTTGATTTCTAAAGACCAATTTATCTATTGTCATGTATCTTTTTTGTGTCTTATCTTGGGAAACACTGTATAACCCAAAGTATGGAAGATTGATTTCCATAATTTTTTTCCAAGTGTCATATTATTTTAACACATTTAGGTATGTAACAGTTTTTGAGATAAATTTTTTGTGTGGTTTGAGGTAGGGCATAAAATTATTTTTAGCTTATAAATATTCTGCTGTTTCAGCACAATTTGTTGACAACAAATTATACGTTCTCAATTTAATTGTCTTGACCTCCTTATCAAATATCAATTGACTATATATGTATAAAGTTTTATTTCTGAATGCTCAATGCTTCATTAATTTACATATCAGCCGGGGTCAGTGGCTCAGCCTGTAATCCCACGCCTTTGGGAGGCTGAGGTGAGTGGACAGCCTAAGCCCGTGGGTTCGAGACCCGCCTGGGCAGCAAGACCTCATCTCTACAATAAATCAAAAAAAAAAATCAGCCAGGCATGGTAGAGCATGCCTGTAATTCCGGCTACTTGGAAGGCTGAGGTGGAAGGATCGCCAGAGCCCAGCAGGTCGAGGCTGTGGTGGCCGGGAGCGACCACTGCACTCCAGTCTGGGCGACCGAGTGAGACTCCAACTCAGAAAAAAAAAAAAAAAATTTACATGTCTACCCTGCCATCATCAGCATACTGTTTTTATTACTGTATCTAGGTAATAAGTTTGAAGTTAGGAAATGTGAGTCATCCAATTTTTGTCTTCTTTTTTGAAGATTTTTTTTTCTGGATTCCTTGCTTTTTAGAAGCAACTCATCAATTTCTGACAGAAAGGGATTTGGGATTCTGATGGATATTGTGCTGAATCTGTAGATCAAAAGGAGAGTATTTTTGTTTTAACAATATTGTGTACTATCCAATGAACATTACTAGAATATCTTTCCATTTACTTAGATTATCCTTAATTTCTTTCAACATTATTCTGCAGATTTTAATACACATCTTGTGTAATTATATTCTTAAACTTATTACTAAAAAATGTTTGATATTATTGTAAGTGGAATTGTTTTCCTAATTTCATTTTCAAATTGTTTATTGATAGTATATAGAAATGAACTTCTATGAATTTCACCTCAATAACAAAAAACTTAGAAATTGAACTGAAGTCTCCAACTATTATTGCTATACTGTTGACTTTTCCTTTCAATTCTGTCAGCATTTTCTTCATATATTCTGGGACCCTGATGTTAGGTAAATATCTGTTTATAATTGTCATATGTTTCTGATGAAATTCATGTATCATTATAAAATTTTATTTTAGTCACATTTGTAACATTAATAATATTTATCTTAAGATAAATTTTGTCATTTATTAGTATAACCATTCCATGTCACTTTAAAAAAATTATTTTCATGGTATAATTTTTTTCATCCACTTAGTTTTAATCTACTTATATCATTAAATCTAAAGTGTCTATCTTCTACACATTTAGCTGGATCATATTGTTTTCATTCTTCCTATCTCTGTCTTTTTATTTGATTGTTTAATAAAATTACATTAAATGTAGAATTTCCATTTGACATCTTCTAGATGTCATAAAGAAAACATTTGTTTTCTTTATGTCTTATGGATTTTTTCTTTTATTTTTTTTTTGGTCCATTATTCTTCTATTGTAGCCTTATTTTGTGTCAAATGTGTTAAATAGACATTTTCTAGTTTTCCATTTTAATTCTTTGTCATTTACTTTACTATATGTTTTAGTCACTTTCATAATGGTTGCCCTGAGGTTTGGAGAATTTTACTCAGCTGATTTGTATAAAATTTTGCTTTCAGATTTTCTGTGATATTTCTCTATAAATTTTACTTTCTTTTCATTCACTTTAGAATATTGAATGTTTTTACATGTTTCCAAGTTTATGGTGTGTTTTTCTGTAAGTCTAGCAAATGTCCAGAGACTTTGTTTGCTTTGTTGGTTAAAAAAAAATGTCACGAGTTCTTCCATTTTATGGTTCTCTTTGGTCTTTTTTTCTTTTTTTATCTTTGATCGTAAATGTCCTATTTTTATTCTTTGTACTGTCTTCTTTACCACCCAAACGTACTTTTTTGTATTTTTTGCCTTATTTTTCTTCCCCAGAAGTCATATATTTAGCAAACTGTCCCCTTTAAAATGTGTTTGTAATTTTAAATCAGATTTACCCCTTTACCTAATGTGCGTCTCTTAAAATTTCACTTGACCATTTACATGGAGTCAACCACTTTAAATAAAGCAGCTAGCTCTTTATTTGATATTTATTTTTATCACAAATACTTTGAAATTCCTTCTGCACAGTAATATTGTGATCGGCCTTGTTGCTCTTTGGCATATTCTGTTACTACCTGGTTAGAATTTCTCCTGGTGATTCCTCCAACACCGTTGGGCCTAGCTTCATTCTTCTGTCTTTCCCTCCAGTTTTCCTAGGACTACTTTTGCATATGATAGAGTCTTGCCTGTGGTGGCAGTAGGGTGGGAGGGCATAGAGCCCTGGCTCAAGTATTTGGTGAATTTTCCCTTCATACTTGATTATTTTGTGTTTTTTCCTTTGTCCATCCACAAGTAATATTGTGACTGTTTTTTCTTAGAAATTTTCTAGTTGTAAAGACATTTAGTATTGTTTGAGGAGAAAAGTTTCTATGACAAATTATAAATACTAAATGCATTAAAAGACAATTGGGGTATTTCACAGATTCAGGGAGCCAGTTTGTGGTGAATCTCATGTACTAACAAAAATGTATTTTCTCTCTGTCCCTCATGTCTGCTTCTCTCTGTGTTCTTAGTCACCTTCTCTTCACCTATTGACCAGTTTTTTATTTCTTTTTTTCTTTAAGATTACAGTGTTTGTTTATCAAGTTCTGCTTCTATAGCAAGTAGAATAAGAGATGAGTTACTGGGACTCAGACCACATTCTAGAGAATGTTTATTAGGTGATTCCAATTACACCATAAGCCAAGTGACTTCCAGCATTCCCCATCTTTGTACTTTGTTTTTATTTCCACCTTTGCCCAAGTCATCTAGTTTTTTATGGACCATCATTGTGTGGCCAATGATGCAATGGTCTCCTGAGAATGAGATCACAGAATCTTCAATAGAAACATTGGCCACACCACCTTTGCCAACAATCACATCTCCCAGGTCTCCAGCATACTTCCCTTTATCCTTAGGCCCACTGTGGTTTTTAGATATAAGATTAAAGTGAGAGCCTGTATTTATACAACCTCACGTATTATCTCCAAAGTGATAAACATGGAGTCTATGCTGGCTTTCCATCAGTCCTGTAATGCATCCCCATAGCACAACTGACCCATTTTCTTTTTGCTCAGAGTGCTCCAACACACACATGACTTTCATCATCACCATTACTCACAGGGGTCACTCCAGTCTCAACTGAGAGCTGCAAGGGAAGCAGGAAACTCTGTAACAATGATGAAACAAACTGATCAGCTTTTTCTACATGACCCAAACCACAATCACTACCTGAATATTATCACTGTAATATTAATATATTCATATTACTGCTTTGTTCCCAAAGAAAGAGATGGGGGGTTATCCAACATTCTTCATGTTTCTCAGTTCTTAATACATGAAGAAGAGATTCAATGATACAACTTGTGTCTGTTATCCCATTCTTAAACAAAGAAAACTTCACCAGGAGTGTGGGTTATATGTAAATGCTATCTACTTAGAAATAATATTTTTATAAAACCAAATGGTATTGGAGGATACTGTTTTAGAAAAGATTCAATTTCTTTTTCCATAAAATGAAATACAAAAAGTCAGACAAAATAACTAAATACCTGTCATAGCTACATATACATAAAAAGAACTGCATGGAATAGAAAGGTGTATACCTTTTTATAAAACCAGGAAAAAAATTAATCATGCAATCCCATTCTAAAATCGAATTTGAATATCCCTTATGAATTTCTCTCCACTTTCTATACACTTTAACCAAGTTCTGTATCCAGAGCTGTCAGTCTCTTCTTTTAGCTTCCATAAGTGATTTACATGCTGTTTTCCTTAATGATGCATTTGTAGTCCATTCATTGTTTTTGATATACTGTTCATCTATTTTAGTTTATAAGCTCTCTAAAATTCCAATAAGAATTGTTATTTATTAACATAACTATGAAACAAATATTCTTCTTACACCTTCAATAATTTGTATCATGTGCTTTGCTAAACTCTGGATAGGCTTATATTTGAGAACAGATCTTAGAAAAAAGATGTTTAGCATTGCTTGTATAAGTCACGCTAAATAACCCCACAGAAAGCAGAAAAAATGAGTTCCAAGGTGATGTACTCTTTGCTGAAACATAAAAGAGCTCCCAGTCTCTGAATAATATCCTTAGAAATCATGTCAAGCTTAGTGATCAAACTCAGTGTTTGTCATATACAAAACAGTGTTTTGCCCACACCAAAGAATTATACTAATTATGATCATGGGGTACCTGTACCTTGTTTCTTCTATTATATATTCAGGGTTCATCTCAGAACAGGAAGCTAAAAAAAACTTTGTTTTTGTGTGTGTGTTTTTAGAAGAAAAAAATAAGTTTATTTTCAACACAGAGTTTTAAGACTAAGTCTTGCCAATTTAAGCATTAAAATCTAGTAGCATCTCAGCTTACTAATTTTGACTAAAGTAACAGTACATTTGAATTTGTAAAAATTCACATTATGAAGATTGTTAGAGTAAATATTAGTGGAATCTGATTTATGCCTACAAAACAAACATTCCTTAGCAAGTCAATCATGAAGGTTTGACATTGGCTTATTTATTGTTAATGTATAAACAATGATATCTGCATGATTGAAAATATCTTATTCTTTGAAATAAGCTAAACTTTTCCTTTTGTAAGCATATGTACATTATTCCTTATTGAGTATTTTTATTTTTTCTTGCATATAAGTAGTACATTAAAGTTTAAATGACATTCTCATTTAATCATTACATTCTGTCATTTGGTATGTAAACCTATTTTAACAGGCAAAATTTTGAGTCTTGGAGGTATTTTATGACTAACTCAAGGAAAGGAGTGTAAGAGGGTGGGGCTAGAAATCAACATAATAAATTTCCTTCTAATAATTCAGGTAATCAATGTCCAAAGTTCACGAAGTCTAAGTCAGTGAAATCTGAAAATAAGGATTTTTTTTAAAAAAAGATATGTATTGATTACAAAAAAAAACTCTCCTTGTTAATTCTTAAAGTTCTTAGAAATTTGGTATATGACATGCTAAGAAGTAGGATGGAGGAGTCTGTTTTCTCTGACTATGACTGGCATGGATTGCACTATAAAATTTATTATATCTTCATTTGCTGTCCTGTTCTAACTGATGAGAATAATATATGTTAAAATGAATTAATAATATTTTCATTTATGTTCATCTATTAAGAGTTAAAAATTGAAACCTGAAAGGTCTTTTAAAGTTACAGCCACATTCTTCTTACCCTTCTGCTTGCACCACTCTTGTACAAGAACATTAATGAAGAAAATTAGATTCACTCTTTGCATAAACCAATATATTTTGCTGGTAGCTATGCAAGTCCAATTAACTCCTCTGACAACATAGTAAGATGAGGATATTGGATTATGTTTGTAGTCAATTAGAAATGTCATGGTTGAATACTCACTCTCATAACTGTATTTGAAGTTGTGAAATCCAAGTACTGAAAAATATTTCATGGGCCTTGTGTATGTTTAGGAGTAAATTGAGTGCTTCCTCTGTAAGAATTAGAAATATGTAGGACATATGCCAGCAAGAAGATATCTATTTATTATCCTTACTAATATTATTTCCATATTATAGAAAGTAACATTATTGATGGAAGATAATATGGTAAAATAGATGAAATATTGGGTTGGAAAATCAATAGACCCATGTCCCAGTTTTATTTCTGCTGCTTCACGAGTCATGCTGTCTCTCATTTGAAAAGTGGAAACAATAATTATAAGTGGAAACAATAATTATGAAGCCATGAGGATGAAATAAGATAATATACCTGGTGTACTTTTAAAAGAATAAATAATATGGTATAAATTATAAAATATAGTTAGAACCCTATATGTTTCTTCTGAAATTATTTTAATTTCTAACACTAGCAAATTGTACTTTATACATTAGAAGTATATCTAAGGAAGTATCTATGAAATAAATATTTGAGAGCCAAAACTTATTTGAATTGTGCTAAAGATAAATAAGTAGCTCATTCATTCCTATGTGTAAATATTTTGTAAGTGAGCTTGAAGTTTCTAATAAGACCATGGAAAAGGTCAAGAAACCAAAGAATATATTTGGCTGAATGTAAAAATAGAGTCATTAATTCTCCCAAATATGAAAACACTCAAAAAACCACAGAGATCAAACTGAAAAAGTTTTTATCTTATTAGTTCAGGGGTTTTAATCACAGACAACTTTTGATTTTTATCTCTGTGGCTACCCTAAGGAAAAAGGTTTAAAAATAACAAGGGAATGCAAATATCTTTTTGGCACACTGATTTCACGTCTTTTGGATACATACTCAGTAGTGGAGTTTCTGGATCTTATAATAGTTCTATTTGGCTGTTTTGTGAAACTTTCATGCTGTTTTTCATAATGGGTATATATATATATACATTCCCACCACAAATGTATAAGGGTTGTTTTTTTTCACAAATTTTCTAGCACTTGTTATACTTTGTCTAATTTTTAATAGCCATTTGAAAAATTTTATTTTATTTTAAAGATGTGGGGTACAATTCAGGATTACTTATATAAGTGGTCATCATACAGATAAAGTTTGGATCTACCTTTGGTCCCCCACTTTGCCTGGTTTGAAAACATGTACCTGTATTAATATCATGTGCTCCCCCTCTCAACTCCCCTGGCAGTTTCCAGCTACCGCCTATCCCTTTTTTATTGTTTTCTGGTAAATGTTCAGGGTTTGCTTATGAGTGAGACCATATGGTACTCAGTTCTTTGATTCTATGATAAATCACTGAGTATTATAGACTCTAAACTATCCAAGTTGCTGTGAAGTCCATAATTTTGTTCTTTATGGCTGCATAATATTCCATCGTGTATGTACACGTATTTTATCCAGTCCAGTTTTGATGAGCAGCATTGTTGTTTACTTAAGTTTGTTATTGTAAATAGTGCCTCAGTAAATATGCACTTGCAGGTATTTATTTTGCAGAGAGTGATTTGAATTCCTCTGGATATATTCCTAGAAGAGGGATTGCTGGATGGTATGGAAGGTCAATTTCTAGTTCGTTTAGGAATTGCCGCAATATTTTTTATAGAGGTTGAACTAGTTTGCTTTCCTACCAATAAGGTAGAAGCATTCTCTTTACATCCTTGCCAGCATCTGTTGTTTTTTGTTTTATTAATGATGATGATTCTTGCTGGAGTAAGGTGGTATCTCAATGTGGTTTTGATGTGCATTTCTCTGATGACTAGCAAGCCCGAGCATTTCGTCATGTGTCTGTTGACTGTTCCTGTTGCTTCTTTTGAGAAGGGTCTATTCATGTTTTACCCACTTTTTAATGGGGCTTGGTTTTTTGTTTGTTTCCTTTTGGGATATTTGAGTTCCTTATAGATCCTAGATGTGAGGCCTTTGTCCGATATGCAGTTGGAAAATAGTTTTCCCATTCTGTGGACTGTCTCCCCACTCTCTTGATGTTTTTTGTGTTTTTTTTTTTCTTTGCAGAAACTTTTCAGTTTGATGAGGTCCCACTTATCTATCTTATCTCTTATGTCATGGGCTCTTAGGGTTTTGATCAGAAATTGGTTGCCTACTCCGATTTCCATAAGGGTGTCTTCTGCATTTTATAAGGTTCTTGTGGTTTGAAGTTTTACGTTTAGGTCTCTGATCCATTTGGAGTTGACTTTTGTGTATGGTTATAGGTGGGGGTCCTATTTAATTTTTCTACAACTGGTCAGCCAGTTTTCCCAGCACCATTTACTGAATAGGTTTTCCTTTTCCTGGTGGTTGATGGTGGACTCTTTGTTGAAGATGAGTTGGCTGAAGACTTGAGGTTTTGCTTCTAGAATCTCTATCCTGTTCCATTGGTCCATATGCCTGTTCTTGTACCAATTCCAGGTTGTTTTGGTTAGTGTAGCCTTAAAATAAAGCTTAAAGTCTGGAAATGGGATACCTCCGACTTTGTTTTTGTTTGCTAGTTTGTTTGTTTGCTTGTTTGTTTTGCTAAGCATTGAGAAGAATGATGTTGGCAATTAAATGGGTATTGCATTAAATCTGTAGATTGCCTTTGGTAGGACAGACATCTTAACAACATTGGTTCTTCCTATCCATGAGCATGGAATATTTTTCCATTTGTTTATGTCACTTTTAACTTCTTTGAGAAGTATTCTATAGTTTTCATTATAAAGATCTTTCACTTCTCAGATTAGGAGGATGCAAAAGTATTTCATTTTTGTGTGTGGCTATTGTGAATGGGATTGGGCTTTTTATTTGGTTCTCTGCCTGTTCATTGTTGGTTTATAAGAACACGATTGTCTTTTGCACGTTTATTTTGCACACTGAGATTTTGCCAAAGTCCTTTATCAGTGCAAGGAAGTTTTGGAAAGATTCTCTTGGATTTTTGAGGTATAGGATCATATCAGCAGCAAAGAGGGATAAATGACTTTTTCTTTTCTTATTTGAATATCCCTGATTTCCTTCTCTTATCTGATTGCTCTAGCTAGGACTTCCAACACTATGTTGAACAGGACAAGTAAGAGTGGGCAGCCTTCTCTTATTCCAGTTTTCAGGGGATATGCTTCCAATTTCTGTTCATTTATAAATATGTTGGCTGTGGGCTTATCATAGATGGCTCTTACTAATTTAAGGTATGTTCTCTCTACGCATAGATGTTCAAGGGCTTTTATCAAGAAGGGATGCCAGATTTGGTCAAAAGTTTTTTCAGCATCTAATAATATAACCATGTGATTCCTATTTTTACATCTGTTGATATATTTAATTACATTTATGGTCTTGTGAATGTTGAACCAGCCCTGCATCTCAGGAACGAATTCTACTTGGTCATGGTGAGGATTTTTTAGATATGTTATTGGATCCAATTTGTTAGAATCTTCTTGAGAAATTTTGCATCTATGTTAATCAGGGATATTGGGCTGTAATTCTCTTTCTTTATTGTTTCTTTATCTGGTTGGATATCAATGTAATGTTGGCTTCATAAAATGATTTAGGGAGAGTTCCATCTTAATTTCCTAAAATACTTTATTTCATTTATTTTGAAGTTGTGGGGTATAGTTCAGAGTTAGGGATACAAATGGTCATTGTATACGTAATATTTGGGCCTCATTTTGGTAGCCAATTTACTTGGTGTGAGATCAGATACCCTTATTGATGAAGTGCGCCCACTGCCACCACCCCTTGCAGTTTCTCACTACTGCCTTTCTTATAGTATTATGATAATTGTTCAGAGCCCACTTATGAGTGAGAACATGTGGTACTTAGTTGTTTGTTTCTGTGATAGATCATATTATAGACTCTAATTCCATCATCCAAGTTGTTGTGAAGTTCATAATTTTGTCCTTCTTTATACATGTGTAATATTCTATCGTTTATATGTACCATTTAAAAAAAATTTTTTTTAATCCAGTTCTCTTTCAGTGGGTAGCATGGTTGGTTCCATGTTTTTGTTATTGTGAATAATACTGCAATAAACATACATGTGCAGGTATCTTTTTCATAGAGTGATTTTAATTCCTCTGGTTATATTCCCAGAAGGAGGATTGCACGGTCATATGGAAGGTCAATTTTTAGATCTTTTAGGGATTGCCAAACTGTTTTCCACAGAGGTTGTACTAGTTTGCACTCCCAGCAACAGTATGAAAATGTTCCCTTTTTCCTGCATCCTCTCCAGCATCTGTTATTTTTTGAGTTATAGATGATGGCCATCCTGCTGGAATTATATTATATCTCAGTGTGGTTTTAGTTTGTATTTCTTTGATGATTAGTGATGCTGAGCATTTTTCTTTCATGTATCTGTTGGCTGCTTGTATGTCTTTGTTTGAGAAGTGTCTATTCATATATTTTTCCCACTTTATAATAGGGCTGTTTGGTTTTTTCCTTGGGCATGTTTGAAGTCCTTGTAGATCCTGGACATTAGGCTTTTGTCAGATATAGAGTTGGCAAATATTTTTTTCTCATTCTGTAGGCTATCGCCCCACTCTCTTGATGATTACTTTGGCTTTGCAGAAGCTTTTCAGTTTGATGAGGTCCCACTTGTCTATCTTATTTCTTATGGCATGGGCATTTGGGATTTTGATCAGGAGTTGGTTGCCAGTTCCAATTTCCATAAGGGTGTCTCCTGTATTTCCTGGTGTTAATATAATTTGATGATTTATATTTAGATCTTTGACCCGTTTAGAGTTGATTTTTGTGTATGGTGATGGGTAGGGGTCTTGTTTTAATCTTCTGCAGTTTTCCCAGCACCATTTACTAAACAACTAAACCTCTCCCTAGTAGCTGTTCAAGAGGATTTGTTGGTTGAGAAATTGAGATTTATTTCTGGAATCTCTATCCTGTTCCTTTGGTCTATATGTCTGTTCTTGTACCAATACCATGATGTTTTAATTGTTGTAGCCTTTTAATACAGTTTAAAGTCTGAATTGTGGTACCTCCGACTTTGTTTCTTCTGCTGAGAATGGTTTTGGTTATTCATGGTCCTTTATGTTTCCATATGAATATATGTATTGATGTTTCCAGGTCTGGGAAGAATGATGTTGGCAATTAAATGGGTATTGCATTAAATTTGTAGATTGCTTTTGGTAGGATAGATATCTTAACAATGTTTGTTCTTCCGATCCATGGGTATGGCATATTTTTCCATTTTTTTGTGTCATCTTTGAGTTTTTGATCAGTGTTTTGTAGTTTTCATTGTAAAGCTCTTTCATTCCACTGGTTAGGAAGATGCCAAGGCATTTTTGTGTCTATATGGCTATTATGAATGGGATTGTGCTTTTTATTTGGGTTTCTGTTTGTTTACTGTTGTTGTATAGGAATTTGACTATTTACACATTTATTTTATACCCTGAGACTTTGAAAAAGTCCTTTATTTGTGCGAGGAGATTTTTGACAGATTGTCTTGTGTTTTCAAGGTATAGGATCTTGTCATCTGCAAAGAGAGATAACTTAACTTTCTCTTTTGCTATTTGGATACTCCTGATTTCCTTCTCTTGTCTGACTACTCTATCTTTGACTTCCAGCCCTATGTTGAACAGGAGGGCTGAGAATGGGCAATCTACCCTTGTTCCAGTTTTCAGAGGAAATGATTCCAATTTCTGTTTCTTTAGCATTATGTTAGCTGTGGGTTTATCAGAGTTGGTTCTTACTATTTTGAGAGAGGTATCATCTTTCCCTAGTTGTTCAAGGATATTTGTCAAGAAGGGATACTGGATTTTATTGAAAGCTTTTTTCATATCTAATGATATAATCATGTTCTTGTTTTAGCATCTGTTGATGTATTTAATTACATTTATGGTCTTGTGGATGTTGAAACAGCCCTGCATCCAAGGGTTGAAGCCTACTTGATCATGGTGGATGATTTTTGAGATGTGTTGTTGGGTGCAGTTTGCTAGAATCTTTTTGAGAATTGTTCATCAATGTTCGTCTTGAATATTGATCTGTAGTTATCTTTCTGTGTTGGATGTTTACCCAGTTTGTGTATCAATGGAATGTCAGTTTCATAAAATGATTTGGGGAGAGTTCCATCCTTCTCAATTGCCTGGAGCACTTTCAATCAGTTTGGTATCAGCTCCTCTTAGTATGTTCTGCTAGAAAGCCATTTGGTCCAGGGCTTTTGTTAGTAGATAGTAGAAAGTAGAAAGTAGATAGTAGAAAGTCAATATCCTGGATTTTATTGGTCTATTTAGGATCTCAATTTCTTCTTGTTTCAACCTGTGTAGGTTGTGTGATGTCCAAAAGTGTTCCATTTCATTTAAGTTTTTGAGTTTGTTTCCATAAAAGTGCACATAGTAATCTCTGACAATCTTTTGTACTTCTGAGTCAGTTGTGACTTGATCTTTTGCATTTCTGATTGTGTTTATTTGTGCTTTTTCTCTTGGTCAATCTAGGGGATCATCAATCTTGTTTATCCTTTCAAAGAACCAACATTTTTGTTGTTGTTTTGTGTATATATATTTTATCTTCTATGTCCTGCAATGGAACTTTTATTTTGGTGATCTGGAATCTTCTGCTGAAGTTAGTGTTTTGATGGCCTTGCTTTTCCAGCTCCCTTAGTTGATTTGTAAGGCTGTCAAGGTGTGTCTTTCTATTTTCTTCATGTGTGTTTTAAAGATATGAATTCCCCTCTTAGTACTGCTTCATGGCATCCCAGAGGTTTTGGTAAGATGTGTCTTCATTTTCTTTTGTTTCCAGGAAACTTTTAATTTCTCCTTTGAGTTCCATGCTGACCCAGGAGTTGTTCAGCATCATGCTGTTTAGTGTCCTTGTCTTTATGGGTTTGGGGGGAACTTTGGTGGTGTTGATATTTATTTTTATTCCACTGTGGTCCAAGAAGGTGGATGGCAGTATTTCAATCTTATAAAATTTTTTTATGTTTAATATATGACTGAGGATGTGGTTGGTCTTAGAGTATGGCCCATGTGGTGATGAGTAGAAAACATATTCCATTGTTGTTGTATGGAGTGTTCTCTGAGTTTCTATTAATTCCATTTGGTCAGCATCAAATTGAGGTTTGGGATCTTCTTATTGATTTTTTGCGCCAATGATTTGTCTAGGGTTATTAGTGGGGTATTTAATCCCCAGCTATGTTGGTCTTAGCATCAATATCTTTTTTTAGCCTACCTAGAACCTACATTATGAAAGTTGTTGCTCCTGTGTTGAGTGTATATGTGTTTATGATGAATATTTCTTGTTGATGGATTGAATCTTTTATCATTATGCAGTAACTTTCTGTATCTTTTTAAATTGTTGATAGCTAAACAGATTTTTTTTCCTGATATTTAGTTCACAACTCCTGCTTTCTTTTGTGTTTCATTCACCTGAAAATTTGTTTTCCAGCCTCTTAATTTGAGTCTGTGAGTGTCCTTTCCAGTGAGATGAGTCTCTTGGAAACAGCATATTGTTACATCATGCTTTATTTTTTAATCTAGTGTGTCATTCTATGTCTTTTCAGTAATGCATTTAATTTATTCACATTTAGACTAATTATTGAGATGTGAAAGTATATCCCCATTATGAGGTTCATATCGAGTTTGCTGTTGCTGTTGTTTGTTTGATTTTTCTTTGTTGACTTTCTTTTGATTTTGGGGGTTGATTTATGTGTGTTTTCAGTCATTTTTCTCCATTCTTGGTAAGGGTGTGGTTGTTGTTTTTTAACTTTCTTCTGTGTTTTACACTTTAAGTGTTTCTTGTAAAGCCGGTATAGAGGTGACATAAGCTCTTAGGGACTGAATGTCTGGAAATAATTTTAATTCTCCATTACTGATGAAACTTAGCTTAGCTGGGTAGGAAATTCTTGGTTGAAATTGACTATCTTTGAGAACTTTGAAGATTGGACTCCAGTCTCTTCTAGGCTATAGTATTTCTGTAGGTAGTCTGCTGCTATTCTAATTGGTTTTCCCCAGTAGATGGTCTGACCTTTTGTCTTGCTGCCTTTAGACTTTTTGTTTTTTATTTCTACTTTGTGTAAGTTAATTACTGTGTGTCTAGGAGATGGTCTTCTCATTTGATGTGTTGCAGGGGTTCTCTGAATCTCTTGTGCTTGAATGGTAACATCTCTGATGAGATGAGGGAAGATTTCTTGTACAATTTCATGGAATGTTTGTCCCAGGTTGGTCTCTGTGTCTCCATCAGCCTCAGAGATTCCAATTAATATTAGGTTTTGCTTCTTGATATAAACGCTCATCTATTGGAGGATTTGTTCTGTCTTTTTAAGCTTCATTTCTTTGTTTTCAACAGTTTATGTTAGTTCTGTATTTTGGTCCTCAAGTGCTGAGATTCTTTCTTCTTCTTAGTTAGTTTCACTTTCCATGTTTATCAGTTTGCTATTTATTTCATTCTATATATTTTTTGTTGTTGTCATCTCAATTATCAACACCTTCATTCTTTCCTCTTGTCTCTCCTTATTTCTATTTATTTTCTCTATTAATATCTTGATATCTGGGTTTTTGATTTGAGACCAGTCATTCTGGGTGCTCTTCTATGTTTGAGTTCCAAAGTCTGTATTCTCAGTTGCTGTCTTTCCAAGTGTCTGTATGGGACCTGTGTTCTTCTGTTGGTTCTTCTTCATTTGTGAACATTTTCCTTCCCCTTTTTACCCCTTGTTTATGTCTGTTGTTCAGTATGAGGGGATAGCTTTCACTTCTGTTTACTCGATTGTCTATTCTTCCTTATGTAGATCCCCTGTCTTTGTTCGGTTTTGAAACTGGACTGGGGCTGTATTTTTTTGCATTTTTGAGATTTGATTAAGGGGGGGCTGTAGTTTAGA
Source organism: Carlito syrichta (assembly GCF_000164805.1). Classification (NCBI taxonomy): domain Eukaryota; kingdom Metazoa; phylum Chordata; class Mammalia; order Primates; family Tarsiidae; genus Carlito; species Carlito syrichta. Next base: position 86,857 of record NW_007258798.1, read on the forward strand.
AGCTATCTGCAAATACCAGTATCTGCTGACAGGTGTGTGGGGTCCTTGGAACCCACTTTCTTTTTTTTTTTTTTGAGTTGGATTCTCACTCTGTCACCCACACTGGAGTGCAGTGGCCGCTTCCGGTCACCACAGCCTTGACCCACTGGGATCTGGTGATTCTTCCACCTCAGGCTTCCAAGTAGCTGGAACTACAGGCATGCACTACCATGCCCAGCTAATTTTTTGATTTATTGTAGAGATGAGGTCTCACCAAGTTGCCCAGGTGGGTCTCGAACCTGCGGGCTCAGGCAATCCACTCACCTCAGGCTCCCAAGGCACAGGATTATAGGCTGAGCCACCGAGCCCAGCTGGAATCCACTTTCCACTGTCTTACAATCTGTACATGTGATTAGGTGTATTTTTGCCCCCTCTAAGCAAAATGAGATAAGAAAAAGGAAAATGATGAAAAATGAAAGGAGGGAGATGAAAGGAAAGTGAAGAGTGAAAAGAAGAAGAGGGAAAACAGACAGGCATATCAATTAATGAATAAACAGCAACAAAAAAAAACAAAAACAGAAAAAATATATAAACAATCATATAAACAAACAAAAAGCTCTGTTGAGGTACTTGCCCTCAAAAATACCCCTACATGAACAGAAAATCTAAAAAATAACATTAAAATAACAAAAACAAAGCAAGTACCAAAATGTAAACAAGAACATAAAGAAGAAAAAAAAAGAGTACTCTCTATGGCCATTTCTGCAACTTCAGGTTCCTTTTATAAGCACTGCTACCACTATTGGCTGCCACCACTTTTGGCTGCCACTGTTATAGAGAGTGGCTCCTCTCTCCAGTCCATCCCTTCCACTCTCAGAACAAACCAATCAGGTAGCTTTCAGTATGCATCAGACACCCCACAGACTGCTATGGGAGGAGGATGAATCATACTCAGTCTTACTCAACTCATCTGCTGCTGCTGCTGCAGCTGCCAAGTTTCCTACTCAGATCACTAATATCTGTGCCTGGTACAGTGTCAGGGAGGGGAATCTGTCTCTCCATATCCACTGGTAAATCCTGGGGGGTATGGGGATAGCCTCTGGGTCTCAGGTTGGAGGCTGGAAAGAGAAGTGTGGGCAATGCTGTTCTCTGCCCAGTTGCTGGTACAAAGAAAATGGCAGCAGTCAGGATCTCCTCACTGGTGGCAGGATTCAGCTCCAGATTTCTTCTCATTGCATTCTCCGTGGTTCCTTCTGCTGGCACCCTGCCTGCTGTCACAGGTGGGGTGTGGGCCAGAGGCCAGGTGCTGAGAAGCAGCTGATCTCTGCTGCCTCCTTACAAGAGACCCCTGAGAATGGTAGATGATCCCGTGTACTGGGGGATCTGATCTTAGGGCAGTGGTGCGTTGAGTCATCTCTGAAGGAGAGTCCACGGTCTTGAACCTGAGTTTCTCCTCAGAATGAACATTCACTCACCCACTGGAACACACCCACTCATGCAGACAAGCTTATGGACACTCACTGCTGCAGAGACTCACCCTCTGACCAATTCCATCACCATCTTGCCTACTTCCTTGCTTAGAATACTTTCAGTAGGATTGGTATGAGCTCCTCCTTGTATGTTTTGTAGAATCCCACTGGAAATCCATCTGGTCCAGGGCTTTTTTTGTAGATAGTTTTCTTATGACAGAGTCAATTTCCTAGGTTGTGATTGGTTTATTTAGGATATCAATTTTTTCTAGTTTCAACCTTGGGAGGTTGTGTGATATTAGAAAGTCCTCCATTTCATTTAGGTTATTGAGCTTGTTTCCAAACAACTGTGCATAATAATCATTGATAATCTTTTGTATTTCTTCAGGGTCTGTTGTGATTTGATCTTTTGCATTCCTGATTGTGTTTATTTGTGCTTGTTCTCTCTTTTTTCTTGGTTGTTCTGACTAGGGGTCCATCAATATCCTTTATCCTTTCAAAGATCTAGCTTTATTTTCTGTTGGTTTTTTCTATTTTTTCTCTTCTATGTCCCATATTTGAGCTATGACTTTGGAGACATGGATTCTTCTGCTGCAGTTAGGGTTCTGGTGGTCTTGCCTTTCTAGCCCCATTATGTGATTTGTTAAGCTGTCAACTTGTTCTATTTTCTTGATGTATATTCATAGAGATATAAGTTCCCCTCTTAGTATATCCCAGAGTTTTTGGTAAGATGTGTCTTCATTTTCATTTGTTTCCAGGAATCTTCTAATTTCTGGTTTGTTTGTTTTTTTGTTGTTGTTTTTTGAGTTGGAGTCTCACTCGATCGCCTAGACTGGAGTGCAGTGGCCGCTCCCGGACACTGCAGCCTCGACCTGCTGGGCTCCAGTGATCCTTCCGCCTCAGCCTTCCGAGTAGCCGGAATTACAGGCATGCGCTACCACACCCGGCTGATTTTTTTATTTATTGTAGAGATGAGGTCTCACTGCCCAGACGGGTCTCGAACCCATGGGCTCAGGCAATCCACTCACCTCAGCCTCCCAAAGGCGCGGGATTACAGACTGAGCCACCGAGCCCAGCTAATTTCTGTTTTGATTTCTATGTTGACCCAGGAGTTTTTAGCATCATGTTGTTTAGGATCCTTGTCTTTGTGAGTTTTGGAGGAATTTTGTTGGTGGTGATATTTATGTTTGTTCCTCTGAGATCTGAGAAGATACATGGCAGTATTTCAATCTAATGAAATTTACTTGTGTTTGATTTATGGCTGAGGATGTAGTTAATCTTTGAGTACCTTACATGTGGATGTGAGTAGGATGCATATTCTGTGGTTGTTGGGTGAAGTGTTCTAGAGGTATCTATTGAGACTATGTGCCATTGTGTCTAGTTGAGGTTTCAAATCTCTTTGTTGATTTTTTGCCTCAGTGATCTATCTAAGGTTGTTAGTGGGGTATTTAAGTCCCCAGTGATGGTAGCAATAAAATCAATATCTTTATTTGGTTTACTTAGTAGTGCCTTATGCTTAAAAGAGGGGTTCCTGTGTTGGGTTCATATATGTTTAGGATGGATATTTCTTATTGATGGATTGAACCGTTTATCATTATGTGGTGTCCTTTTGTATGTTTTTTAAATTTTTGATAGCATAAATGTTGTTTAGTCTGAAATTAAGATCAGGACTCCTGCCTTCTTGTATTATCTGTTCACTTGAAAATTGTTTTCCATACTCTAACTTTTCCATACTCTAACTTTTTTCCATTTTGTGGGCATCCTTTGTGGTTATATGAGTTTCCTGGAGGCATCAAATTTCTGGGACATATCCTTTTATCCAGTTTGCCATACTATGTCTTTTCAGTGGTGCATTTAGTTCATTCAAGTTCAGGCTGATTATTGAAATGTGAGAGTTTGTCTCTGACATGATGCTCTTGTTAGGCTATTTGTTTTTGTTTAGCTTTTGTGTACATATTTGTGTGTGTTTTCAATTTTGCAGGTATTCTGTGTTTGTGATCTTGTGAAGTATATGGTCCTTTTTTTTGTTCATTTTTTTCTTCTGTGCAAGCACTTTTTTATGTGTTTCCTGTAGAGTTGCTCTCAAAGCAGCATATTCTCGTAGAGATTGGAAATGTCTGGGAATAAATTTAATTCTCCATTGCTAATGAACCTTAGCTTGGCTGGGTAGGAAATTCTTGGTTGAAATTATTTATCTTTGAGAACATTAAAGATTGGGGTCCAATTTATTCTGGCCTGTAGTGTTTCTACAGATAAGTCTCCAGTAATTTTGATTGTTCTCCCCATGCAGGTAGTCTGACCTTTTTTCCTTGCTGCCCTTAGGATTTTTTCTTTTATACTTACTTTGTGTTGGTGAATTATTATGTGCCCAGGAGTTGGTCTTCTAATAAGATGCCTTGCAGCAGTTCTTTGGATCTCTTGTGCTTGTATAGTTGTCTCTCTGACAAGATAAAGAAAGTTTTCTTTTTCTTTTTCTTTTTCTTTTTTTTTGAGTTGGAGTCTTACTCTGTCACCCAGGTTGAGGTGCAGTGGCATGCTTACAGCTGCCACCATAGCCTTGAACTGATGGGCTCAGTTGATCCTTCTGCCTCAGTCTTCCAAGTAGCTGAAACCACCATGCCTGGCTATTTATTTGGTTTATTGCAGAGACGAGGTCTCATCAAGTTGCCCAGGCTGGTCTTGAACTCCTGGACTCAGGTAATCCTCTCACTTTGGCTTCCCAAAGTGCTGGGATTGCAGGCATGAGTCACCACACCCAGTCAGGAAGTTTTCTTGATTGACCTTATGAAACTTTTGTTTCAAGGTGTTTTCCATTTCTCTTTCTATTTCAGGTATTCCAATCAGATGTAAGATTGATAAAATGGCACATCACTTGGAGAGTTTTCTCTTTCTTCTTCTTTTTTTTCTATATTTTTAATAGATTGATTTAATTCCATATTTTGGTCTTCCAGTTCTGAGATTCTGTCTTCTGCTTGGTCAGTTCTGTTCCACATGCTGTTCAGTTAGTTATTTATTTTGTGAATGGAGTTCTTTATTCTTATTATTTCTAAGTATGCTTTCTTGAGTCTGCCTAGCTCCACTGCAATTTCATTTAGTTTCAGCCCTTGCATTTCTTTATTTTTATTTGTTCTACCCAACAATTATCTGATCTCCATAAGTATCTTCTGGATATTGTTGTCCTGGGAGATATCCATTGTTTATGCCTCATTAACTGTTCATTCTAGCACTAACTCTTTTCTAGAGCTTTGGCTACCAGAAGTTCATCATTGGATTTTCTTCATTTGTAGCAGCTCTCCTATCTTTCTCTTTAATTCTGTTGCTCAGTGGAAAATTGAGAAGTAGTCACTTCTAATAGTTGCTCTACCTTCTGTTCTTCCTTGAGTAGGAGCATTGGATTTGCTCAATTATGAAGTAGGGCTGGGGTGAGGTGTTATGCTGTCTCTATATATTTTTCAGCACTTACTAGGGAGTGGAGAGGGGCTGCAGGGATTCTGAGCCTATTGGCAGGTCATAATGTTTGCTATCTGGTGACTGGGCCATCTGGGTCTTGCTCATTGCCTGGGCACAATATGACCTTACAGTGGGTATGCTTATGTAGCCCTTGAGTCTTAGGGTATAAGAGGGAAAAGAGAGAGAAAAGAGAATGTAGGAGAAAGAGGGAGAAAAGAGGAAAGAAAAATAGAAAAAGTGAAAGAAAAACACATAAAAAACAGAGAAATAACAAAGAAAGAGAAATAGAAGAAGGAAAGAAAAGAAAAAAACAACCAACCAAAAAAGCCACCAAACAAGATATCAAACAAGTAAATCAATACCTTCATCCCCAAATCAAGCAAACAAACAAAAAATGTTGCTAGACTTCTCAACTTTAGTATGTCTCTTCAAGATGGGGTTTTCTCTTGTGGCAGGTTCTGTGACTGTAGAGCTGTTACTGCAGACTCCCTATTTGCTGCTGGAACTTGAGATGTTAGAGTCTTCTCTCTCTGCTGCCTGCAATTGGTGGCCACCACACACCTGTGTGAGGGAAAGGGGTTGAAATAACTTGACACAGTATCTCTTTGGATCTCACTGTCTTCCTTCTTCTCCCAGTTTATCACAACTCCCAGGGCATCTAGTTTACAACAACAGAATGAGACCTCCTGTCTCTGCTCTGTCCTACCCTTCTCTTTCATTCATTGCTAGGGGCTGGGGAAAATCAGGCACTCAACAGCCTTCTTCTCAGGCAGTTCTGCAGTCTGTGTCTATCGCCCAGTAGCTGGCTGAGGGTGGAGAGTAGATTGGTAGGGGTTCCACATCTGCCATTACCAGTAGGGCTTGTGAACTGGGGGTAATGTTCTCTGAGGTCATAAAGAGCAGCCTCAACACAACACAGAGATAACACCTGATCTCAGGATGCTGTTCTGCTGTTTCATAGAGGCTGCCCTGGAGCATTTCTCTGTCCTGGTTTTAGTCTGGTCAGTTTCTCTGCTGGCTGCTGTTCCTGTTACCAATGGAGTCAATACTGCCCTCTTTAGCAGTTACCACAGTCTCTGGACCTTGGGACCCTGTGGCAAGGCTTTGAAGCCCAGGCTCACAGTTTCTTCTCCCTATTGTTTCCTAGGGACTCTGCCTCAGGCTCCCTCGTTGCACTCCCTCTGTGGCCCTCGTTGCCAGTGTTAAGCCTTGTGCTGTGGTGTTGGGGTCAGCAATCACTCCAACCATTCTTCCCAAGAAAAGCTCTGCTGATTATGGAAAATAGTGCTCAGCTTCTGTGCTCCAGGAGGTGCTAGCGTCCAAGCAGAGTAGCTGCGGCACCAGTGGCTTCAACAGGAGGGTGCTGACCACTTTCTCTTGAGTCCCCACTCAGTCAGCCTCTCACACTCTCATTTACACACAGAAAAGCATGCAGAATTGTCCATACAATCATTCAAACGCACAGGGACTCACGCAGTTTGACTGGTTATGCCATAATCTTCCCATAGCCATTCTAACAGAAATGAGCTGATATCTCATAAGCAATATCTAGATTTAATTATTCCACAGTGTATATACTCTTCAAAACATTGTGTTGTGCATAATAAGCATGCTATTTTATCTGTCAATTAAAAAATGAATAATGTTTAAAACAATAATAATGTATTTTATGTAAATAAAAAAATGAAGAAAAACTGAGAAGAAAAATTAGAGACTGAACAATATGAAGAAAACATTTCAGAATTAGTCTATGTAAGGAACTAAATAAACAAGCAAACAAGAAATGTATAAACAAGAATCTCTGGTTGGAATCTAGAATTGCTATATAATATATTACCTAAATTATCTAGTGTTCAGCAAAAATTACAAGATATTCAAAGAAACAGGAATGAACAAAAGAGAAAAAAATAGGCAATAGAAACTTCACTGGAGAAGCCCAGATGTTGGAATTAAAGGGCAAATACTTCAAAGCAGTCACTATAAATATGATCCAAAAACTTTTTAAACCATGTACAGAGAGCTAAACAAAAACATTATGATAATGACATATACAATAGACTATTAACAGGGATGTACATTTTTTGAAAAGCTAAAGAATACTGGGCACAGTGGCTGATGCTTGTAATCCCAGCACTTTGGAAGGTAGAGGTGAGAGGATTGCCTGAACCCAGGGGTTCAAGACCAGTCTGGGCAATTTGGTGAGACAATAAATTAAAATAAAACAAAAAATCAGCTGGGTGTGGTGGCACACATCTATAGTTCCAGTTACTTGTAAGGTTGAGGTGGAAGGATTGCCTGAACACAGCAAGTCAAGACTCCAGTGGTTATGAGTGTGTCACTGCTCTTCAGCCTGGGCAACAGAGTGAGACTCCAACTCAAAAAATTAAAAAATAAAAATAAATGGAAATCCTGTAAATGATATTTTAAAAACTCATTAAATAGAATTGATCTGGGAGAAATAGTCCATGAACTTGAAGATAGAGAAAGAGAAATTATACAATTTAAAGAACAGAGTGAAAAATAAATAAAGTCTCAGGAACCTGTGGGGCAATAATAAATGCCTAACTCTTGTTGTAATTCTAATGGTTGTGTTAGGGATTATAGTATACGTCTTTAATTCATCAAAGTCTACCATGATAGGTTGAACAACGCTCCCCAAAGATGTTTAGTGTTCATCTTCAGAATTTGTGAATATGTTGCCTTAAACAGTAAAAGGGACTTTGATGATATGACTAATTAAAAAAAAATTGAGATAGGAAGATGATCCTGCATTATCCAGGTGAGCCCAGAATAATCAAAAGATTCTTATAAGAGGGAAGCAGAGTGTCAGACGCAGAGGAAAAAAAAAAGATGTGATGAAAAAATGGGGATGGAGGTGAGAGAGAGAGACGGACAGATAAACATGAATAGGTTACACTGCTGGCCTTGAAAAAGAAGAAGTCACAACAAAAGAGAGACTTTGTAAGCTGAAAGAGGCAAGGAAATGGATTCTTCCCTAGAGCCTGCAGGAGACACACTACCAACACCTTGACATTAGTCCAATAAGAGTATTTTGGATTTTGAGCTCCAGAATTATAAAATGATATAGTTTTATTGTCTTAAATCACTGTTTGTGGTAAGTTATTACTGTAGAATAGAAAACACATTCATCACATTTACATAATGGTCTACCAGTTTGTGTATAGCAAGTATTCTTAATAGAGGGCAATTACCCACCTCTAGGAGACAATTTACTGTGTCCGGAGATTAATTTTTTATTGGCTCTAATGGAGACAGTGGGCTTAGGGAGGTGCTGTTGTTGACATCCACTGAGTAGAGTATAAAGTTCAGAGATGCTGCTAAACAATGTACAGTATAGCCCATAAAAATGAAATAGAATTGCCTAGTCCAAAATGGCAATAGTGTTAAAATTGGGTAGTTGAGAAACTTATAATAGCATATTTTATTTTTTTGCTCCTGCATTTTATGCTATTGCTGTCATATATTTTAATTATAAGAAAGTTATAAACTATAAAATACAACATTAGTATTTGTATTTAAACATTGATCAGCATTTTAACAGCTTTGTAGAGCTATAATTCATATACCATACTGTTCACTTATTTTAAGTATAAAATCCAATAAATTTTAATGTCTTCACAGAGTTCTGCAGCCACCATCGTAATCTATATTAAAAATGTTTTCTCATCCCTCCCAAAAAATCCATTTAGCAGTTACTCACCAATTGCTTCTCATATTCCTTCTTCCCAAGACTTAGGCAGCCATGAATTTACTTTCTGTCTTACAGATTACCTATTTTGGCCATTTTGTACAAATGGAATCATACAATATATGTTTATAGGTTTTTTTCTAGCTTATTTCACTTAGTATAACATTTTCAAAGTTTATCCATGTTGTTGCAGTACTTTATTTATTTATTTTTTTGAGTTGGAGTCTCACTCTGTCACCCAGACTAGAGTGCAGTGGCCGCTCCCGGCCACCGCAGCCTCGACCTGCTGGGCTCTGGCGATCCTTCCACCTCAGCCTTCCAAGTAGCCGGAATTACAGGCATGCGCTACCACAACCGGCTGATTTTTTTATTTATTGTAGAGATGAGGTCTCGCTGCCCAGGCGGGTCTCGAACCCGCGAGCTCAGGCAATCCACTCACCTCAGCCTCCCAAAGGCGCTGGATTGCAGGCTGAGCCACCGAGCCCAGCTTCTTTATTTTTTATTGCCAAATAATAATCCATTGGATGAACAAATCATGTTGTACTCATCAATTCATTAGTTGATAAACATTTTGGGTTTTTCCACCTTTTGGCTATTATGAGTGAAACTGTTATGAAAATTCATGGACAAAATGCTGTGTTGGCATAAATTTTCATTACTTAGTGGTATATACGTAAAAGTAGATTTACTGGATCATACGATAACTCTGCTTTTAATATTTTGAGAAACTTTTTTTTTTTTAGTTGGAGTCTCACTCTGTTGCCTAGGCTGGAGTGCAGTGACACACTCACGATCACCGCAGCCTTGACCTGCTGGGTTCAGGTGATCCTTTAGCCTCAGTCTTCCAAGTGACTGGAACTACAGGCATGCGCCAACATGCCCAGCTAATTTTTTTGATTTATTGCAGAGATGAGGTCTCGCCAAATTGCCCAGGCTGGTCTCAAACCCATGAACTCAGGCAATCCTCTCACCTCAGCCTCCCCAAGTGCTGAGATTTTAGACATGAGCCACCACACCCAGTGACCATTTTGAGGAACTTTTAATGTGATTTTTGACAACCAGTGTATCTTCTTTAGACAAATGTTTATTTATATACTTTTTCATTTTTAATTGATTTGCATGTTTTTTATTATTGAATTAGTAGTGTTCTTTATTCTGAATACAAGTCCCTTATTTGATATATGATTTGTAAATATTTTTCCCATTCTGTGGTTTGCAATTTGACATTCCTAGTGGTTTCCTTTGAAGTAGAAAATTTTTAATTTTGAAGCACAAATTATTTTTTTCTTTTGTGACTTTTACTTTTCTTTCATCTCTAAGAAACTGTTGCCTCATCTAAGGTCATTAATATTGATTCCTGGATTTTATTTTAAGAGTTTTAGTCTTTTAACTGTTATATTTAAGCCTGCGGCTTATTTTGAGTTGAGTTTTGTATATGGCATGAAATAGAAGTCCAGCTTCATTGTTTTGTACATAGATTTGTTGTCTCAGCACCATTTGTTGAAAAGACTATTCTTTCACACAGTGAAATCGACATATGGCTTTAGAATTTCCTTTCATAGAGGGATAATTCTAAGCAAATGTCTTCATTTTTCCTATTTTTAAGGGTGGTGCTTTGAAAATACACAAGTGTATACTAACTGAAAGTTTCTTTTTAATTATTTTATTTCCTCACTAAAATTCTTTAATTTTGATGTACTTCTTTCTTCTGTTATACTGTACCTTTAAACTGTTGATCCTGATTAAATTGAGAAAGGGAAGAAGTGAAATTTCTCCTGTTTCCTTGACAAAAAAGACCTAACCAATGATTTATTCAGGAAATGTTACATTGATTTCTGAAGACCACAGAGTGCTGTCAAATTCTCATTTCTGGCCTCTGAGGTGCTGACTTGATGCTGAAGTCCAAGCTGTTGCTCAGATCCCTTCACCTTATATTCTGACTCAGCATCATTTTCCTACAAGATGGATTAAGTAAGGTATATTCATCAACTCTAAATCCACACTTTAATCAGAATGCCATACCTACTGAGAAGATGTACATCTTGTTTAATTCTTATTAAAAAGGATGCATGACCTACTCAGAGACAGCCTGAATACTGAAAGCCAAAGAAAATTCAAGTTTTTGTCATTCAACTATTAACCTCCTGTTTCTTTAAATTATACAATTTCCCTGTAATAACTATCATGGTATTTCACTTACCTGTAATTCTGTCTTAGTTTGAATTTCTCCAGGAAGTAGATAGTAGAACTTAAGACAAAGTTTCAAGCGAAGGTGGCTTATTTGTTGGAAGGTGGGGAGATAAAGAGGCAAATAGTGAAGAATAAGGAACCAATAGAGGTGAGTTATCAAACAAGTTATCATTATGAATGACTGCAGTGTAATCATACTAAGAAAGTTCAGGAATTAAAAGAGAATATATACCTCAGAGATATCCCACATGAGGGATGGAAAGGATACTTACTTATGGACCAGTCATATTTGCTGTTGTGTGAAGGCCCTTCCCCTTCTTAAGAGTGAAAATTATCTGAAATGTCTGACCTGGCAGAGCAGGTTCTGGTGGTCACTGAAAGTCTGAGACAGGTAGAAACAGCGTTTTAGTCAGGTTTCTCCAGAGAAACATAATCAATAGAATACATACATAAGATAAGACTTATCACAGGAATTGGCTCACATGATTATGGAGGCTGAGAAGTCTCAGTCTGCCATCTGTAAACTGGATAATCAAGAAAACCACTGGTGTAATTTAATCTGAGTATGAAGGCCTTAGAAATGGGGAAGAGAGAGAGGCGATGATAAAAGTTTTTTGATCTGAGTCTGAAAACCAGAGAACCAGGATTACCTTAGTCCAAGGGTAGAAGAACATGAATGTCTAAGCTCAGAAAGAGAGTGAATTCATGCTTTCTCCATTTTTTATTCTATTTGATACTCAACAGTTTGAATGATAGCTACCCACAATGTGAAGTTTAACTGCTTTACTCATTTCATTATTCAAATGTTGATCTTTTTCAAAAACATCCTCACAGATACACCAGAAATAATGCTTATCAGCAATCTAGGCATCTGTTAGCCCAACCAAATTAACACAAAATTAAGCATCACAGGAATGGTAGTTGGATGCTGGGCCAGTAGGCAGTGAAAATATAAGGTCTGGCCGGGTTCGGTGGCTCAGCCTGTAATCCCAGCACTTTGGGAAGCCGAGGGGAGTGGATTGTCTGAGCCCGTGGGTTCGAGATCCACCTGGGCAACTTGGCGAGACCTCATCTCTACAATAATTCAAAAACTAGCTGGACGTGGTAGCGCGTGCCTTTGTTCCAGCTACTTGGAAGGCTGAGGTCAAAGGATGCCGGAGTCCAGCAGGTCGAGCATGCCACTGCACTCCAGTTGGGGCGACAGAGTGAGAATCCAACTCAAAAAAAAAAAAAAAAGAAAGAAAATATAAGGTCAAAGGGGATGCACTCAGTGCAACAACAGTGTCTTCACCAACCACTTATGTGTCAACTTTCTGGAACAGATCTAGATGAAAAAGCTAGCTTAAAAAAGTTACCATTGAGTACTCAAAGCCTTTCCTTGGGGAAGATGCCACAAACTCCCACTTACAAATATTTTCTGACTCCTAAGAGTGACTTCAAACCTTTACACAAAGGGCATCTGATCACCTAATTCATTATCACTTTCGTTTTTTAATAATTAATTTTGAAGATGTGGAGTACAATTCAGGGTTAGGTATACAAATGTTCATTATGCAGGTACCCTTATTGATGAGGTATAGGCCCCCTCTCCTGGTAGTTTCCCACTACTGCCAATACCTTTCTTATAGTGTCATGACAATTGCTCAAGGTTCGCTTATGAGTGAAAACACATAGTTCTCAGTTCTTTGTTTCTGTGATAGATCACTCAGTATTATAGAAGCTAAGTCCATCCAAGTTGCTGAGAAGTTCATAATTGTGTCCTTCTTTATGGCTGTATAATATTCCATCTTGTATATGTACCACAGTTTTTTATTTGTTTGTTTGTTTTATCCAGTCCTCTTTCAATGGACAGCATGGTTGGTGCCATGTTTTTGCTATTGTAAATAATGCTGCAATAAACATGAATGTGCAGGTACCTTTTTCATAGAGTGATTTGAGTTCCTTGGGGTATATTCCCAGTAGGGGTATTGCAGTCATATGGATGGTTGAATTTTCGATCTTTTAGGAATCACCAAACTGTTTTCCACATATTCACTTTCATATTAGAAACAGCAGCTGTTTCCTACTGGTGGACATGTGCTGAACAGAATAGTAAAGAAGTGATGGTAAATTAGTAACAGCTGACAGTGCAAAAGGAGACTGAAAAACTTTTAAAAATAGACACAAGAACACAGATATTTACCATAAGGACGACATAGCCTTATACTTTTATCATTAAAAGCAAAGATTACTTTTGAGAAATGTCTATTCATATCTTTTGCCCACTTTTTAACGGTGATCTTCTTTTTCTTTTCAGCACATTTGAGTTCCTTGTAGATCCTAGATTTTAGGTCTTTGTCGGATATACAGTTGGCAAATATTTTTTCCCAGTCTGTGGGCTGTCTCTCCAATCTCTCAGTGGTTTCTTTGGCTTTGCAGAAGCTTGTCAGTTGGATGAGGTCCCACTTATCCATCTTATCTCTTATGGCATGGGCACTTGGGGTTTTGATCAGGAATTGGTTGCCAGTTCCAATGTCCATAAGAGTGTCTGATGCATTTTCTAAGATTCTTATAGTTTGAGGTTTTATGTTTAGTTCTTTGATCCATATAGAATTGATTTTTGTGTATGGTGATAAATAGGGGTCTTGTTTTAATCTTCTGCATGCAGTCAGCCAGTTTTCCCAGCACCATTTACTGAATATGTTCTCCTTTCCCCAGTGGTTGGTGGTGAAGAATTTGTTGAAAATCAGTTGGTTGAGAAATTGGGATTTGCTTCTGGAATCTCTATCCTATCATTGGTCTATATGCCTGTTCTTGTACCAATACCAGACTGCTTTGATTATTGTAGCTTTATAATAAAGCTTAAATTCTGGGAGCATGATGTCTCCCGCTTCTTCTTCCTGAGGATTGTTTTAGTTGTTAGTGGTTTTTTATTTTTCCATATGAATTCCTGTATTGCCGTTTCCAGTTCAGAGAAGAATGCTGCTGGTAATTTAATAGGCATTTCATTAAATCTGTAGATTGCCTTGGGTAGGATGGACATCTTAACAATGTTGATTCTTCTAAGCCATGAGCATGGAATATACGAGCAGCCAACAGATACATGAACATTTGTTCAGCCTCATTAGTCATCAAAGAAATGCAAATTAAAACCACATTGAGTTACCACCTAACTCTAGTCAGGATGGCCATAATCAATAACTCAAAAAACAACAGATGCTGGAGAGGATGTGGCAAAAATGTAACATTTCTACACTGCTGCTGGGAATGTAAACCAGTATAGCCTCTGTGGAATACAGAGTGACAATTCCTAAAAGATCTAAAAATCGACCTCTCATATGACCCCACAATTCCCCTGCTGGGAATATACCCAGAGGAACTCAAATCATTTTATGAAAAAGATACCTGCACATGCATGTTTATTGCAGCATTATTCACAATAGCATAAAACATGGAATCAACTGTGTTGCCCATCAAAAAAGGACTGGATCAAAAACATGTACAAATACATGCAAATATTATGCAGCCATGAAGGACAAAATTATGAACTTCACAGCAACTTGGTAGACTTAGAGGCTATAATATAGAGTGATCTATTACAGAAACAAAGAACTGAGTATCATGTATTCTCACTCATAAGTGTACTTTGAACAACTATCATAATACTATAAGAAAGGGATTGGTGCCGGGCTCGGTGGCTCAGCCTGTAATCCCGTGCCTTTGGGAGGCTGAGGTGAGTGGATTGCCTGAGTCCGTGGGTTCGAGACCTGCCTGGGCAGCAAGACCTCATCTCTACAATAAATCAAAAAAATCAGTCGGGCGTGGTAGCGCATGCCTGTAATTCCGGCTACTGGGAAGGCTGAGGCGGAAGATCGCCGGAGCCCAGTAGGTTGAGGCTGTGGTGGCCGGGAGTGGCCACTGCACTCCAGTCTGGGTGACAGAGTGAGACTTCAACTCAAAAAAAAAAAAAAGAAAGAAAGGGATTGGCAGTAGGGGGAAACTGCCAGGGGAGGGCAGTAGTGGGAAACTGCCAGGGGAGGGGGTACACACCTCATCAACAAGGGCACCTGCATAATGAACATTCATATACCTAACCCTGAATTGTATCCCTCATATTTAAAATAAAAATTTTTTCAAAAAGCAAAATATATTCAGTTTCGGTAAAATACATAATGACCATAATATGCATTCATTAATCCAAAAATTATTGAGCATGTTAGTATGTCATTTGCATTATTGTATATACAGAGGGATGCATAATTAAAATTGTCATGTAAGTCACAGCCATTGTGAGATCACACTACTTTAGTGAAGGCAGATATTTTTAAAATGTAAATTTAAAGAGGTTATGATAAAAAGATAGGAAGTATGATTCACCTTAAGAAAAAAAGTAGAATTAAATAAAACCTTTCTTTTTCTAATTGGAGTAGAATTAAATAAAACCTTTCTTTTTCTAGTTCTTGGCTGTTCCAAGAATATAGGAAACTTTGTAATGCAAAGGTATTCATTCCGCACAATTGGCCAATAACTGGACTCTCACTGTAATTGCCTTGAATTTCCACACCTCTTCCTGCTTGCCTTCTGAATCAAAGACCTCGGCAAACAGTAATGTGATGAACAGGGCTAAGCAGAGGACAGGAAAACATATAGAATTCATCTTCAGCAAAAGACAACTTGCCCTTAGAAAATTTTATGTAATGATGTTGAAAGGACAGCTAGAGTGAGTTGCACTGCAGAGAGGTTTGGAGCCCAGGGAAACCAGGTCTGAGCCTTAGCTCAGCTATCTAATAACCGAATAATTTTGAACAAGTAAATTTCACTAAACCTCAGTTTCTTTGGGTGTATAATGCATTTTTACTAATACTAACTTTGCAGAATTTGGAAATTGGATGAGATATCAAATGAAAAATGCCTAGCTCAGCAGTTCCTGACACATTGACAGCAGAAACTCAATAAATAATAGTTCCCTTCTATTCGTATAAATATTCTGTCACTCTGCCAGTAGTAAAGGCAGATTTGTGTTGATCCATCCATATATTTGAACCCAAGAGTACCCAGTGACAGTTGCCCTTGGCTAAATTTGTGTGTACAATGTGTTAATCAAACAGGTTTATCTGGAAGATGTTAACAACATGGAGATTTCCCCTTCTCAAGTCTATACCTGTTGCACATGTTATCCAAACTCATCTCACTGATCCAGACTTCCCAAATTTTAGTGATATGCTAGCTTCAATAATTTAAGTAACATTTTATGGACAGAGTCTACCCACAATTCACTTTTGCTTTGATATAAGTGCTCTCTGTAAAGGTGCCAAGAACTCTAATGATCCTGAACATGGAAACATGTATTGAGCTTCTGGAATCACTATCAACCAGGGGCAAATATGAAGAAAGAGAGATAGCTTAAGATACTAACACAAATTCTCAACCTACTCCAGATGTTTAAGGAAAGCCAGTTGCTTACAGCACAGGTCACTTCCTTAACTAGCTATAATCAGAGTCTGTTGATGTTCACAGAGAAATTAACTCATAACAAATAACGTAAGAGAGTTTAACAATTCCATACCAGAGAATAACAGAATGCCTTGCAATATGATGGCCAATGAAATTGCAGGTTAATGACTTTGTGCTTTACCCTATAAATAAGGTATACACTTGTAGTACAGGCTGGAATAAAATGTATCACAGTATATAAATGCATACAATAACAGTTTATAAATTTTTTTAAAAATAATTGCAATTAAATTACTCTTTTTAATATGATCTTATAATTAAGATACGAGTGGCTTGCTCTCTGTTTTTGCCTGCTGTGGTACCAAATGTAAGTGTTTTTCTTAGCTATGGTGGTTGTGAATGATCACTCAAAAATTTTACATGAATATCATTTGCTTGGGTGAACATTCATGAACAAAACACATTGTGACAAGTTGAGTTCTGTCTTAGATGGAAAATACTGCCAATTCTGGCTCAAAATTCTCCTCTTAAAATTGTTTTCAACTGTGTCCAAAGGAAGGACACTTGTAAGTCCTTCAATTTTACCTTTCATCTATTCCATACCACCAAGTAAATGAGATTCTGGTCAGAAATGACACAGCAGATGTGAATTTGGCTCCACTTTAGTAAGATTCCTGTATCCTTTTAGTCTGCATCAGGCATCCTTCCTCTTGGCTACTCTGTTGAGTTCTATCCCGGCTCTGTGCATAACACATTCTAAGCATCCATTTATGATCCTCTCTGCTATTGGGTTACAACCTAGGTGTATAAAAAAGAAATGAAAATCATACAATCTTGCTTTCAGGGGGGATTTAATTGAATGAGAAAAATCATATACAAACTACAAGGCACAAGACATTAGCTTTCAATACTGTATAAAGCTCTCTGGAAGGTGAATAAAATGAGCAGCTAAATGGTTGGCAAATAATAGAAAAGGTCATGGGATATAAAGGAGGAGACTCCTCCTCCGGACAGAAAGTTTTCATCTGTGTCTGTTTTGAAATAAATAAAGAAAATCCATCATGCTTGAAGATCAAACAGTCTTATCCCTGCCAAGAAAAAAGAAAAAAGAAAACTGTACAGAAGAGAGGAAGGATGTGTGAGGTGAGTTGTCATTGGGAAGAGTAATTGCAAAAGAAGAGAATTTAAACCCATGGAAAATTGTGACTAGAAAAATATTACAATCAAATGAAATAATCGAGTCTTCAAACAGAGTGAATGGAGTAGGTGTGAATGGATCAAAGAAAGCAAGCAGGTGTTAGTGAGCTGTGTGGTACAAATGAGTGAACAGGATGCAGGCTTAATTGCAGAAATATACAGCTAGATGGATTAGGGTCTCAAGAGACCCAATCAATAACAACTTTCCACCCCATCTGGGGTTATGAAGGAAAAAATAAGGACAATAGACTTCAAGATATTACCTTTACTATAATAAAGTTAAGATTAAAGGCAATAGCTTAGTATAAAAACAAACAGGTCTAAATAAAGCAAAACAAAATAAATGGGTTTTCAAAATGGAACCCAGAATGAGAATGACATACCAATGCACCCAGAGACTCTCGGCCAAGGCAGGAGGCACACTGGAGCAGGAAGTAGAAGAAAGGGTCATCCTCGAAAGAACAGAAGAAAGCATCATCTTCCTGCAGGTGTTACCACCTGACAGGAAAAGAGAAGCAGGTCCAATACAGTATACTGTTTAAACTTACCACTAAGAACTCATTCCAAGTTAATAAGCAATGAATAACTTTTTAATAAGCAATTCCCTGTCTCATCCTATTTCCCCATCTCCCTGTCTTCCTCCAATCCTGTGTGATTTTCTTGCCATTTTTTAATAAATGCTCTTTGAGGAGCACCACCTACCTCCTCATGCTGCCTGTCTCCAAGGCTCTATTATGATGACCTAGTAAGGTAATGGAAGTGAACTATGTCATGCTGTATATAATTCTTTATCATCCCTAGTCCTATGTAATTATGCACCAAATTATTATTTTGTTTTAATTATAATTTACCAAGTAAATATATATTTTTTTATAGAAATTCCTTTGACTCAATGAATCCAAGCAAGGTGTAAAGGTCATCTACCATGAAACAGGTGCCTAATTGCTTCTCAAGAGTGCTGAAGAGGAACTTCCTTAAATAGTTCCTCAAACTGCAGTTGTGAGAAACAGCCATCAAATTCTGCCTTGTATTTTTGTTTTTTTCCAAGAGCTTTCAATCCCAGCAGAAAGGCCTTGGGACTTTGGCATTCACACAAATCTCAACCCAATTTTCTTAGCCAAGTGTCCATTGAAACAATCACAGCTTCCTGAAAATCTTCTGCAAAGCAAAAGAAACCATCAAGAGAGTGGAGAGAAAATATTTTCCAACTGCATATCTGACAAAGGCCTAACATCCAGGATCTACAAGGTACTCAAACAAGTAAAGGGGAAAGTAAAGGGGGAAAAAAGGGGAAAAAAAGAAAACAGCCGCATTAAAAAGTGGGCAAAAAGCCGGGCTCAGTGGCTCAGCCTGTAATCCCACGCCTTTGGGAGGCTGAGGTGAGTGGATTGACTGAGCCCGTGGGTTTGAGACCCACCTGGGCAGCGAGACCTCATCTCTACAATAAATAAAAAAATCAGCCGGGCGTGCTAGTACACGCCTGTAGTTCTGGCTACTTGGAAGGCTGAGGCGAAAGGATCGCTGGAGCCCAGCAGGTCGAGGCTGCGGTGGCCGGGAGCGGCCACTGCACTCCAGTCTGGGTGACAGAGTGAGACTCCAACTCAAAAAAAAAAAAAAAGTGGTCAAAAGACATGAATAGGCAAAAGAAGACAAATGAAGATATACGAGCAGTCAACAGACGTGGAAAAATGCTCAACCTCACTAATTATCAGAGAAATGCAAATCAAAATCACATTCAGATACCACTTAACTACAGTAAGAATGGCCATCATTAATAAAACAAAAAATAACAGATGCTAGCAAGATGTGGAGAAAAAGGAATGCTTCTACACTGTCAGTGGGAATGCAAACTAGTTCAACCTCTATAGAAAATAGTGTGGCAATTCCTAAAAGAACTAGAAATTAACCTTCCATACAATCCCACAATACCCGTTCTGGGAATATTCCCAGAGAAATGTAAATCACTCTACAAAAAAGATACCTGCACACGTATGTTTATTGCAGCACTATTTGCAATAGTAAAAACACGAAACCAATCGTGCTGCCCATCAAAACTGGATTGGATTTTTTAAAATGTGGTACATATTCACAATGAAATATTGTGTAACCATAAAGAAGAACAAATTTATGGACTTCACAATTTGGATGGATTTAGAGTCTATAATAATCAGTGATTCATCACAGAAACAAAGAACTGAGTACTATATGTTCTTACTCATAAGTGGATCCTGAATATTTACCATAATACCATAAGAAAGGGATTGGCAGTAGCCAGAAAATTCCAGGGGAGGGGGGTCACATAACATTAATAAGGGTGCCTGATTTCAAAGCAGACAAAGTTAGGACCAAAGAGAGGCCCAAATTTTACCCGTATGATGACCACTTGTATACCTAACCCTGAATTGTATGTCCCACACCTTTAAAATAAAATTTAAAACATTTAAGTCACATCTTTCTATTCTCCAGGTGTTTCAAGTATTCTTTCAAATAAAACACCAACGTCAGATAATAAAATTCTATCTTTTCTTTCCAATGATGAATCATAGATATTAATTTTGCACAGGTTGTAGGTTAGAGCAAGAAGCCACTGGCCTTGATAGCTGCCCATTTTTCTCTTGCAAAGTTTTCACAGAGAGTTGTTGTTTGCTTGGATCATTGGGTTAGCTCATGTTTCAGAGGTCAATGCCTGGTTTATCTAACTAATTGTGGCACTACACTTGGTCCATAATGACAGCCTTTAGAATCAATAGTTTTAGGCATGAGTGTTTTGGTTAGCAAGATATTTTATTAAAATAGGATGGTGAATGATGGAGATGCACTGGATCTTATCAATTATAAATGAGCTATTGCCTAGAGAAAATAAGAATTTCCAATTCTTTGTCACTTGCCAGAGATCAACCAGGCTGTTCCTGCAGAGCAAGGCTTTAATAATCCAAGTTTCTGTCAATCAAAATTTCCTGAGCTCTGCCTGTTGCATTGAGGACAACTTCTCACAGGATAGGCCCTGACCTTTGGGAACCCCATGGGGAAATTACAAGGAGAGTCTTGGAACTTACATGCAGAGTCTTGGGAAAAACTAGAGCAGGGCAAAAGTCATATTGATCTGACTAGAATATGGAAGCTATCTGAATGTCTTGACCAGACACATATATTAATGAACTTCATGTTTACTAATTTACCTAAAAATAACAGTAATCACATTATAGTAGCTACAACTTGTGAGAACATACTACTTGCCAGACATCGAGCTAAGTACTAAACCTCCTTCAAAATTCACAACTACCTTGGGACAGAGATTTTGTTTAGAACACCATTTTTTTTAGGGTAATGAGGAAAATGAGCCTCAGCATGTAAAAATTATTTGCCCAAAGCTATGTGGCCAATGATTTAAGATAGTAGAATTAAAGTCTAGGTTTGTATTGCTGAAATTCCTTGTCTTATCTACCAAAAGCTGTTGCCAACTAGTACTCTTATCCATCAACTCAAGTTAATGGGGAGAAGAGGATCCTGATGATCTGAGTTCTTTGCTAGATACAAGCAAAATAAGCCCCCGTTTGTTGATACTAGTTGAGGGCATCAAACTTCACTTGTTCAAAAACTTACCCATATGCCCATCACAGGCCAAAAATTCTCATTCATCAATAAAGCCATCTTTCAGATTCAAATATTTGGTGTGTGGGGGAATGAGAGTAGAAAGAAGAATCTATGGATAGAGACAAAACTATCAATTGGACTATGTTCAAGAATTATATTAGCCTGGAGAAATGAAAATAGTATGAAGAACAGGATGGGAAGGAGAAAGTCCAAATTTCATGTTATTTAAAGAAATGTCAACATAATAATGGAATATCTTGCCTATTTATTTGTTTACTTTGTAAGCAGAAAATATTAAGATTTGTTGTAGTTGACAAAATAAAAAAAGGATTTCTGCAGTAATTTAGTAACCAGAAGAGTAGATTGAAATAATAAGATAATAATAATGATACTTACTGAGGTTTTATAATAGTATAGAGAACTTTAACATTTATTAACTTATTTGGTTCTCACAACATACATGTGGAAAAGTAGCATGGAGATCATAACCCTATTCTAAAGATGCATTAAGCTTTTTTTTTTTAATTGAAACCAAGAAAGTAAATAATTAGCCCAAGGTCCCATGACTGGTAATTAGCAAGGCAAGCACCACCCCTTGTCTTCTGCTCCAATTGTCCCTTCTATTGAAACTCAGGAAATGGTTCAAATAAAGAGTAAAGATCTCAGAGTAAAGATGGACAGAGCTGTGAACACAGACAGATACCATTCTGTCTAGGTCATTGTCTGTTCTTCCCCAAACTTTGTGCTATAGAATAGGAGAAATTCACAAATATCTGTGCATTTATTTGTCCTAAAATCTTGAGAGATCCATGAAAATAGAAGTTACTGGCCCATGTGCACAATACTTTTATGAAGAAGTAAGTTCCAGAGGATGTGATCAGGACAAAATTAACAGAGAAACTACACAGAGAGATCGTGAGAAAGAGAGCTGAGGCTGAGAAAACAGTCACATCTTAGAGCTGTCCTGAAGGTTCAGGTCCTGTTGTTCCAGAGGCTTGCACACAGCCCTTCCTAGATTCTCACAAAACCAATCTGTAGCTTTTCCATGGGTCCCCTCTCAACCCCTTTTATGTGCACTTGATTTCCTTCCTTGTCAAATATAACAGAAACTTTATGTTAATTCTAAAAACAAAGATTTGAAGTGGCCAACTTAGCAAGTTTTCTTTTTCTAACATTTCACTTTCACATTAGCTGATGCTTTGGAATTATCCAGGAAAACTACAAGCAAAAACATCTCCAATAACCCAGGAGCATCACCTGATATCTAATCTAGTTAATGGATGACATTACTCCTCTCCTTAAAAAGCAGTGCAGAACCCAGAGTTAAGGGACGATAAGCCAAGACTCTGTAGTTTCACCTACCAGGATTTAAAATAAGTCTTTCATTTATTGATTATCTGAACTTGGATGAGATTCATCACTTCTCTAAAGTTTATCTTCCACATCTGTAAATTGGGGGTAAAAATAACTCCCTTGAATGAGTTCTGTACAAAGTAAATGTCATAACATATTAAACTTTCAGTGTGTGAACACATCGTAATTGACATACTGCAAGCCCACACTGCCTTTTAGTGGTAAGAAAAATGTGTGTATTTTTATTTTGTTTTGGGGGTGGAGAACAACTGTCAAGTAAGGTGGAGATCTGAAGAGCAGTACATAGCAACACTTCTTAATAGCCATTAAGTGCTAATTATTAAGTTGTTGCAGCTAGTTTATGCCTAAGCTCATTCATTTCAGAAATGCAGCGTGACTTCATATAACATGTTGTAGTTTATGTAATTTTTCCTTAGAAATGACATATAACTAGTTCAATAGTTGGGTCAAAGGAAAGTGTTATCAAGTTTCAGTCTGATAGGAAAATCAATGCAGCCCTGAGTGCTGTCAATAGCACCGATTATATCTCATTGGTCATGATGGAAAGTGGTTTGAATTTACTTAACATGGGTTATTTTTAACTTGATGCTGTTTATGTCACCCTAAACACTGAATCAGAGCAGGTTGACACAAAAATAAAACTTATCTCTGTCTTCCAATGTTCCAGGTAGCTGCTAGAACAGATGATCTATCTATACCACAGAGTAAATAATTCAACATGACAATAAAAAAGAAGCTTGTATAATTTCATACACAAGGAAGGTAAGGATTGCTGACAGATTTATGGATTATAACCTGCTAAAGACTCTTTGTGGAAAGGTTTCACTCACTCTTCTTTGCAAACAAGAAAATTCTTTCATTTTCAGGCCCGTTAGATAAATTTTCCCCAGGAGCTGATGAACTTTTAAATCTGTCAAATAGAGACCTATTAAATTTGACTTGATGCTATAAATGGCAGCAGCTGAGACCCTGAGTTGTAGCAGCTCTAAAAGTGACACATACCTCCCTGTGTGGCACCTTATGGTAAAGAACAGCAAGCTATTAGGCTTGTCACCTCCCAGGTTAGAAATTGGAAGGAGCATTTGCAATTCTTGCTCCTCTTGGCCACCAGCCTTAGGCTGCTCTGGCAACTACTCAGCTGGCACGTGCTTCATTTTCACCTTTCATTGGTCAGGGGTGAGTGGATGAAATAATCCATAATCATATACTCTCATCTCCAGAGCAAGGGGATAGAGAATTTTTCAAAAGAATACTACAAATTGGTTAAATCCTACTACCCAAAAGACTGGAAAGAAGTCATGTGTTGGTTCCTCAGAGTGGCAGCTTCCAGGTATGTATGTTAATGTCTTCTAAAGGCATCAGATTTGGGAATACTTTGACCTAACATGTACCCTATGCAATAAAGCCATTCAAAATCCAACAATGATAATACTTGAGCAAACTGAGTTCTGTACAATTGGTTATCCATGGGGCATGGCCTTACATAGTGTAAATGGTCCAACATGTCCATTTTTTAGAGCCGTTTAGTCCTTCCCTCCACCAACTGCTATGGTGACTCTAGCATTTCAGTTCTGGCATTTCAGTTTCATTTAGTGTGAGGCATGGTTTTTTCCATGTTTCTAAGAGCTATCTAAATAGTGCTTTTAGATCATTTTCTAGAGTATTTACCAGGTTGTTGTATATGTGTCTTGGGAGACTACTCCCACATCAATTACCTCTCCTATATTGAATCTTACATTTGGGCTCCTTGACCATCAGTACATGTTCCCTTTGGTGGCTTCTAGTTAAAGCTACAATGAAGAGTTAGAAAAAGAACTCTGCTGTGTTACAGGGGAAAAAAACTAAGCCTATTAAAAGGCACTGAAAAATCATAGCATCAAAATCAAACTTGCAGTCAGAAAGGGGTAATTTCCAATATAGAAACTTTTTCAAGTGGAAGCTATTCTCAATGAGACAAAAAACGCCAAGGCAACCTTAAATTTTCCACTTACTAAAGGCTAGGTTGATGTCTCAAACAGTTTCCTCAGGCTTTGGATGATGGAGGAGGCTTGAGTTTCAGAACCTCAGAGGAGTAGGCAAGAGTTTCATTAATAAATGAATCACCAAATCACACAGCACAGTCAGTTGTGGGTTTTCACCAACATTAATTTTGGTTAATATTAATAATATTTAAATGTGGAAGATACAATCATGGCAAATTTTAAAAAGCAAAAATGCAACTATTGAAATTATAATGTATGTATATGAATGAGTAATCAAATACGCACTCCAAATAAAGCACTATATAAATACTAAAGACAGGCCGGGCTCAGTGGCTCAGCCTGTAATCCCGTGCCTTTGGGAGGCTGAGGTGAGTGGATTGCCTGAGCCCGCAGGTTTGAGACCTGCCTGGGCAACTTGGCGAGACCTCATCTCTACAATAAATCAAAAAATTAGCCAGGCATTGTGGCGCGTGCCTGTAGTTCCAGCTACTTGGAAGGCTGAGGCGGAAGGATCGCCGGAGCCCAGCAGGTCGAGGCTGTGGTGACCGGGAGTGGCCACTGCACTCCAGTCTGGGAGACAGAGTGAGACTCCAACTCAAAAATAAATAAATTAAAAAATAAATAAATAAATAAATAAATACTAAATACTTCATACTTTACTACCAGTAATAATGTTGTCATCAGGACAAGGCTACTTCTTAAGTACTTTATATTTTCTGCCATTTTCAAGTTATTAATCTCATGTATATGGTTAATGGGGAAAACCTAGGTCCAAATTAGGAAACACACAAGAATTAAAGGCAAAGGAGTGCTGTATAATTTTGCAATTGTAATGGTACTTTGCTAAATAAACTGTTTTCACATCCCAGCCTCAATCTTGAATGCTGAAGAATCTTTCCTAGAGAGACACTACTACAGCTAATCAGAAGTTTCCAGTTAGATGGTCCACACCTTGCCAGGAGTAGGGAATAATTCAGGTTCAACTTAGTCTCTGCTAAAGCATTCATTCAATTAGCCCAATTAAACTTAGTTTTTGTTTTTTGTTTTATTTTTCTGTGCGTCAGAGAAACAGGACAGAAAGGAAGAGTGTCCATTGATCCCCTTCTCCAAACTCCATAAGGTTGTCCATTTTTAAATTGATACTCTCTTTAGGAGGTAAGAAGTATAGCACAACATTTGATGAATTTCAGAGTCACACAGAGTGGGGTGGATCTCAACTCAACCTGTAACTGAGTAAATTTGGGGTAAATTATTAAGCATCTTTGAGTCTAGGATCCCTTATACTGTTATATTCCTTTTTATAGAAAAGGGAAGGAAGGAGAGAGGGAGGAATGCAGGGAATCATGGATGGAGAGAAGGAGGGAGAGAAAACAAAACAAAACAAAACAAATCTCTGAAGTTATCTACACAAATGGCCTGCAATAGAACAGGCCGTAGAAATTCTTCCAAGAGCATTCCCATGGGCATCAGTTTTTATTCTCCAACTTTCACAGATAATCCATGAGCAAAAGAATATTAGCATAGAAGAAGCAGTAGCCATCTAGGAGCATGGGCCCAGAGGCCATTCAAGCAAAAAGCATACTTATGAATGGTGATGTAAGGAGATGCTAAATTATAATAGCGTAAAAAAACCCTGTAATAACCTGCAACAGTTTATTTAGCATAAGTAAATTTATTTTGTAACAGATTTTTCATTTTAGTTGTTTATATCCAGAGATGAACCCCTGAATAAACTTCCTATAATTATAAGTTGTAACCTTACTGTAATTACAAGCCTACATTCTTTTTCCCCTCGGTGCTTGGAAACTCCCTAATTGCAAATTCTGTAGCTATCTGTACCTTTTTGTAACCAAATATTCTGCCAAAATGTAATCATAACTCTACAGCATTTGTGGTTTTTGTCTTTATAAACCCCCTGCTCACTCTGTTCAGGGTTGAGAGTTCTTTATGTCACTAGCCTATTCTTGATCGTTGGCTACTAAAGAACTTAAATTTGACTTTCTGCGTGTTGTCAACTTCTTTCTCACACTTTGGCTATAACATTTGGAGGCCCCAGTGAGATTTGTCAGCCTCGGGAGGTGGCCTCGCTCCGGCTCTCCCCAAACTGGTGGAGAAGTTATAGGGGAGGCATCCCCTGAGTTGTTCCAGGGCCCCATAACCTCTCACCTGGCCCAGAGGGAGTTAGTAAAACCATTGGCTTCCCATCACCTCAAAAATACCTAAGTCTATCTACATTCTCCTAGGAGATAAAAATTTGTTCTGTTTGTGGTTATAATTCTGTTAAAAGGGAGTTACAGCCTGATGAGGCTGTCCCTTGGACAGTATTCATTAAACCAAGACATTGACTGAATAAAGTCCTGGTTCAGTTTCTGATTTCAGTTTTGATTTGCCTTTACTGGTATTCTGGTTTCAGTTTTAATTTGCCTTTATTGTTTTTTGACAACATGGGATCTCAGACTTCTCAACCCTCCAGTCTCCTGGACTGTATAATAAAAAAGTTTTCTGCTGGATCTCGGAGGACAACTAAAAGTCTCTGCCTAAGATTACTCCCTAAGGAGACAACAAGGTCCACAAAGGAAAGTTCAGACGGACTGCACCCATACAGGTTGGAGGCAAAGTGTTTGGATTCTTTGCTTTTTCCTTTTCTGGTTGGCAAAGCAGCTCCATGAAGAACTTTGAAACTCCAACAGCTGCATGGTATGCCTTTATGCATCTTTGGTGAGTCATCCCTCATTTATCATCCACAGCACCTAAACCCAGCCTCCAGCCTTCTCGCCCTCCTTCCCCCCAACTATTTGGTAGCCCCCTGGCAGCAGCCACACTTGCTGCAGCAAGTCACCACCCCCATGTGTACTTGGGAAGCCCATTCAGATTTCCACATAACTTAATAGGTCCCTCCTCAGGGGGGTGGCTGTCAAAAAAATATTGGGGTTCTTGCCTGTTTTTTTTTTAAAATAATAAATCTCTCTCAAGTTATACCTAAACTGGGACTATATCAACCTTCTTCTCAAACAAAAGTAAAGAAATCATGTAAATTAATCCTGTTAACTAACTACAAAAAAGTCAATTGTAATTTGTTTTTTCCAACCAAACATGCAAATGCTCTAATAAAATTTTACTTCCAACTTTATCATGTAACACATTAGTACTAAGTTATGTCACTGTTTGTTATATCAGGTTCTCTAAAATTGTATTTTATAAACAAAAAATTAAATCATCTGTTGTGCCTAACACCCTTTTATAAGACAAGTAAAACTTTAAATGCTAAACACCTGCATGACATGATAAAGTTTGGAAACGGACCATCCCCACCTGGTTAAGTCACTTTTGTTAAGTCTAGTACATCTTCTGCCAGGTGGATAAAATACTGGGTACTCTGTGTGAGCACAATGAGGATGGGAACAGTAATTTATAAGGGTTTTAAACAACTTTGCCTATTCATAATTATAAGTTAGTAGGAGCAGATCATTACACATTCATGTGGTCTGTTCACTCTAAAGGACTTTACATCACACTGTCACAAACAGAAAGGGTTAAAAAGTTTCATATGTGCCGGGATCGGTGGCTCAGCCTGTAATCCCGCACCTTGGGGTGAGTGGATTTCCTGAGTCTGCAGGTTTGGGACCCGCCTGGGCAACTTGGTGAGACCTCATCTCTACAATAAATCAAAAAATTAACCGGGTGTGGTAGCGCGCACCTGTAGTTCCAGCTACTTGGAAGACTGAGGTGGAAGGATCACCAGAGACCAGCAGGTCGAGGCTGAGGTGGCCGGGAGCGGCCACCGCATTTCAGTCTGGGCGGCAGAGTGAGACTCCAACTCAAAAAAAAAAAAAGTTTCATATGTATAACCTATTAAAAAAGAAACTTTTAAGGTTTTTTCCAAACAAAATGTTAAAAAAAAAAAAAAAACAGTGCCAACGTGATGGGCAGCAGAACCAGAGGGCCAAAAAGGCACCCCAATTGGCAGTTGCAGTTAATGATCAAAACTATAAGTGCACATCAAAGACCTGGTAAAAAAAAACTTACTAAGGGGATAGTGTCTATTGCTTATGGGTACAGTCTGTGGAGGCACTGAAAGCAGAGTTGCCCTCAAAAGGACTTAACTTCCTGAACCTTGTACACTACTCAGGCCAGAAAGCCACTGGGAAGCAGGTGCACTCTCTTCTGAAGAGAGGAGTGAACACTTGGTTCACAAATGGTAGCCACTTATAGAAGCCTGGAAGTCTACTAAACTGCCTGGTACTGGCTCACCATCACCCCAACAACCCCCCAGTTAAATATCAGGACACTGAAACCCAAATTAATTTCTTAATTTAACACAGGTTCCAACCTTTTGGACCTGGTGATCCATATTGAAATCATATAGCCTTATCCAAAAACAAAATTTATTCTTTAAACAACAGAGGGGGAAGAAAGAAACAAAATTCAGTTAGCCCTCCCCCACTCTGTTACAAAAAAAGCAAGATTTCTCTAATAAAATCAGTCATGCACACTCATCACCCAACTGGAATGATTGCCAGCTACTCCATTTAACCCTATTTACCTCTGAAAAGTGAGAATGCATCAGAACTAAAGCTAAAAAATCTATTCTAGCCTCAACTATGGATATACAGGGAAAAAATCAGGAAATGTTAAATGAGGTTTTTCCCTCTTCTCGCCCAGATTGGGACCCTAACAATTCAGCAGGGTCCAGAGCATTAGATACTTATCACTGTTCTCTATTAGCTAGTTTGAGGGGAGCGGCCCGAAACCCTGTCAATCTTTCTAAAACTACCAGGATTCTCTAGGGTCCTGAGGAATCTCCAGGGGTATTTCTTAAATGCCTACAGGAGGTTTTTCATACCTATACCCTGTTCGATCTCTCGGCGCCTGAGAATGCTCAAGCTATCAATTTGGCATTTATGGCTCAAGTGGCTCCAGACATCTGAAAAAAGTTGCAAAAGTTTGAAGGTTTTGCAGAAATAAATATTTCTCAGCTACTCGAAGTAGCTCAGAAGGTTTTTAATCTCTGGCTAAATAAGTAACTTTCAGAGTAACTGCAACCCTGTTGGCCTTCTCGATTGTCTCTCTAAAGTGGGGTAAACATTTTAACCTTTATCATGCCAAGCATTCTGATATAACTCCTATTTCCCTACATGAAAGAAATAATTATAATTTATAAATTTACTTAGCTTAACTCTCTCTCTTCTCCCTTCCCAAGTAATAAAAAATCTCATTCACAGCAACTATCCTTGAACACAGTAACTTAAAGGAAACATGAACCTCAATGCTTTCAGCCTTCAACTTTCAAAAAGTTTATTGCTAGCCAAAACAACATCACTAAAATTAGAAGACAGAGGAACGTTTACTGCAAATTCTGACAGTACAGATTTTAAATGTCAGGTTAGCTCAATAAAAAATAGTAAAATAACTGGTGATGTTTTATAAAACCTACACATTGTTTGTTCCCCATTCTCTAATATGCCTGGCCTTTTATATAGCACTCTACAACCTAACAACATGTCGTTGATGTTTTCAATTTTTTCTTTCTTCAGACTTTTTCAAAGTCATTGTATTTCCTTGTTCAAGAACAACTATGAATAATTTACAAGAAAATATTTCAACTTATATTAATAAATTAAAGGCTTTAACTAATCATACATATAATTTAAGGGATTACTTTCGCTTTTCCAGCATTAGCCTTTTTCTAAGGCAATAGCCTTTTTCATCATTGTTTGCTTAATAATTTTTGCCTGTGCTCTTGCTCAATGTTTTATTAAATCCAAATAGTATTCAATTAAGGTACCATTGTTTCCTATTCATGTGCTTAAAAATAAATAGGTAGAAAAACATCTCTATAGCACACCTCAGCAGGAAGCAGTTATGAAAAAATAATATTTTTCCCTTTTCCCAAAATCATAAAAATATTTCCAAGGGCATAGTGGGGAATAAAAGGACAAACCAAGAGCAGGAAACCATTTTTTATATTGTTCCTAAACCCTAAAACATTGATGAAAAAGTAGAGGCTATGTCCAGGAGAAATACATGCTCTAAGTAAAAATTAACCTTGCCAACTTTGTCTTTTCAGAAACACAAACTCCTTAAACATGACCTGTACTGGTCTATTATAATTTGTCTTTTTAAAAATCCAAACTTCTCAAACATGACCAGTATCAACCCATTGTATACTCAGTGCATGGTAACCAGAACCCCCCTCAGGGTCTCCAAAACATCCACAAGTCATCAACAAAAAAGTCACAACAGACACATCTACCAAATTGCAACATCTCTAGGGGAAAGGATTTAAGCCAAGGTTTGAGGATCTACAGGACCACACTCATCTAGAGTGTAGGCCCACTTTCTGTCTGTAGAAAGTAAACCTTTCTCATCTCTTTTACCTTCAGAGAAGGGGTCAGTGCCAAACATAGGCTCTGTGTAATGCTAAAAAATCATGCTGTTTTTATGCCAACAAATCGAGGGTTATTGAAAGCACCCTCCAATGGGTCCAAGAAAATTTAAACAAATGATAAAAAGAAAGGAAAAATAATAAATTCTGGTTCCAATCCTTTTTCAATTGGAACTCATGACTAACAACTCTTATTATTGGTCTAGTTGGACCCCTCATACTTCTTCTTGGTCTACTCATAAGGCCCTGCATAAAAAATTGGTTTATTTATTTCATCAAATAATGAATCAGTTCTGTAAAACTCATGTATATAAAACCCTACTACAATAATATACCTATGACTGATGAGTCAGCATATTGACTCACAAACAAATAAAAGAAAAAAAGTAACAGCACAAAAAAGCTTTAATAACTGTAATAACTTGCTTAACATAGGTAATTCCATTTTGTAACAGATTCTTCATTTTAGCTGTTCATACCCAGAGATGGTCCCTCTGTGTAGCCTTCCTATAATCACAAGTTGCCACCTTCCTGTAATCACAAGCCTACGTTCTTGTTCCCCTCAGTGCTTGGAAACTCCCTAACTACAAATTCCGTAGCTGTCTGTACTCTTCCACAACCAAATATTCTGCCAAAAATGTAATCATAACTGTACTGCTTTTGTGGTTTTTGTCTTTATAAACCCCCTGCTCACTCTGTTCGGGGTTGAGAGTTCTCTATGGCACTAGCTTACTCTCAACCACCAGCCAATAAAGGACTCAGATTCAATGTTCTGCATGTTGGTAACTTCTTTCTCGCACTTCAGCTACAACAAAATCTTCTCATGGCCATGAGGTCCAGCAAAGAACGTTAGAAAATGAATGGCCTTGCTTGTGCTCTTCTATTACAGACACAATTACAAAAAATAGGTTAAAGCAAAGAGCCTATAGATTTAACTGTCTGTAATTAGCCACTCAGCCTGCACACATCCTCATACATCCTCAGACCCATTAGGGGAAGCACTCAGGCTCCAACCCTAGTCTGCTGAAATCCCTTCTCATTATCATTTGGCAGCTGTTTTTAGAGACAATTTCTCACTGCATTTTGCAGTGTATGGTGGAATGGGGTAATCTCATATTG
Organism: Carlito syrichta; assembly: GCF_000164805.1. NCBI lineage: Eukaryota > Metazoa > Chordata > Mammalia > Primates > Tarsiidae > Carlito > Carlito syrichta. The sequence goes on from NW_007258798.1 coordinate 118,738, forward strand.
TCTCCAATGAGGTTCTCTAGCCCAAAGATCATGATTTCTGTAAGCTTGAAGGAGCCTAGCTTTGTAGATATATACTGTAGCATATCGAGAGTGACCATATAATTTATCACAGAAATTAAGACACTGTTGGTAGTGAAAGAGTATATTCATTATTCTATAAGCAATAGATGCAAACTAGGACTATTCAGAGGCAGTTCATCTGAATATAGGTAAATACAGCTGATGCAGGACATGAAAATACAGCTTCCTGCTGCAGGAATTCATTTAAAAAGCAAGTATGGGATCTTAATTAGTTATCATTCCCCCTGTAGAACTACTTTAGTAGGCTGAATAATGGAACCTGTAAATACGACTTTACAGATGTGGTTAAATTAAGGTTTTTGAGATGACGCAATTATCCTGAATTATCTGGGTGGGCCCTAAGTGCAATAACAAATGTCCTTATGAGAGAGAGGCAGAAGAAAATTTAATGACACACATAGGGAAAGACAATGTGAAGATGGAGCAGAGAAAACTTGAAGCCATTGGCTATGAAGAATGGAGCAATGTAGGATGCTGGCAACCAGCAGAGCTGAAGAGGCAAGAAACAGATTCTCCAACGGGAGGAAGGCACTACAGAGTGTGGTCCAATAAATGATTGTCTCAGACTTCTGTTCTCCAGAACTATGTGAAAATTAATTGCAGTTTTTTTTAAACCACCAAGCATCAGGTAATTTGTTACAGCAGCTATAGGAAACGAATATACTACTTTAATTATCTTTCCTTTAGCAATAATTCCTGAAAATAAGATATTCTTTAAATATCTAACAAATAAACAATGCAGAAGCATATAATTTTCTGAAAAGTTACAAGTTAAAAAAAGTTTTAAAATAATGACTGAAAATTTTTCATTCCAAAGAGGGGGAAAAACAGCATTACCATTTGTCAAGCATCATTTCTGCTGTCATTCTACTCATTATGAATAAATGCACAAAAAGCTATACTAAATAAATGTAAATCAATGGAATCATAATGCATACATTATTTTAATGAAGAATTTAAATGTAATTTACTGTAACAAAGGACATAGAAGTTTTTTTTAAATGTAATGTTGAACTTTCAAAAAAAATCTTTGCAACAAGAAAATCTGTTTGCTACAAGATTGCATACTACAGGATTACATACTTTTCTTACATAACCCATGTTCAATACCAATTTAACGTGAATTAAAGAGAAGACTGGTTTTCAGGTAAAATAGGACAGTCATTATGGTGTGGAGACTGAAGCAACATCAAAAATTCTCCTTATGTCAAATATCTCCCTGTGGTTCAGGTAAGGAGTCTGTAATTTCTGTCTTCAGACACTAGTTCAGGGAAAGGTCCCTGAATAAGATGCAATGTGTAGCTTGGAATGTTGTCATAGTTCATTGAGATGTGGCTGAGGCATACCAGAGACCAAAGCTTTTCTTCCAGACTTGCTGCTATCTAAACATTACTTACATTTTTTGATCCTTATAGCTCTTCTTCCCTTAGGGCTGATGTGAAGATCAAATGGAAGAAATTATTTGAAACCCCAAAGCCTAAACTCTAAATTGTGGTTAGAACAATAGCCCATTCAGTCATTTTTGTGTAAGTTTGACCCAGGACTGGAAAAAAAAGAAGAAGAAGAAGAAGAAGAAAAGGTCACAGTGGAAATAAACCATATTTCTATGACCTTGAGCCAATTTCTTAAACTTTCTGAGTCTCAATTTCTACATTCATAAGATGAGAGTAAGAATAAAACTCATAGTTTGTTTTGAGGACTAAACAATGCACTCTATAAAATGATTAAAATGTGAATTCTTGGTCATCATAAACATTTTATGAGTGATAGCTAACCAAACACAACAAAACAAATTTTCATGAAGAAAAATAGTCAGGGAAACTGCAAGAAGGCAATTCTGGAGTAGACAGGCCTAAGTAGTATATGATAATGGGGAGACAGAGCCATGCGCAGACCTAGAATAGTGTGGTGGCAACATAGAATGGAAATAAGTAGAAAAGCCCAGTCTCCATGTCAGATTTTACCTTACCCAGTTATGCTGATCATAGTTCATATTTACACCTATTACATGTACACTGTTTGTAAAACACTATATGGGACAAAGAATTATGGTGGTAAAGAATACAAACCTTGGACTCAATCATTGATTCTGTCATGAACAGGCTGTGTTATCATGGGCAAATTACTTAACTGCTTTATTTCTTCATCTGTCAACTAAGAAAATAACTTTCATTTAAAAATGTGAGAGGATTGTGTCTGCGATGTGGACCTCACAGGACCTGTTCTAAGTAGAGGCTTTAGAAATTGCAGATAGTACTTTCGTGACTAATTTTAACAGACTCTGCTTTATAGCAAAGCTGGAGGAAGAAGTGTAATCAAAATGAAATAAATGAGCCAAAACAAAACATGAGAAACTATTGAGAGCTAAAGTTAGGCATTCCCTTCTTCAGTACACAGTTTACATTTTGCCTCAGCATAACCATTTTTGCTTAGACTGACAAGCTTTGAATCTGGCACAGGTTAGACATAGATAAATTTCCATTAGGTAGGTTTTAGGACATGTTCAGACATTTTACTGCAAGCCAAGCTGGCAACCTACCCCACTCCCTTGGCAAATCTCCCTCAGATGCAAGACAAGGACAGCCCAACCTTTCAATTCTTGTTTTAGCATAATAATCTCTAAGAAACTTTCAGGCCTTTTGTCAAGACAGAAGATCAAAGATGATCCCTTAGCTGATTGAAGTCATAGAAATGATAAGTCCACATTTTTTACTAAGGAGCTTTTGGATTGGAAATGTCTGACAAGTTTCTTACAGGAAAAATACCTCCCCTACCTTAGAGAGGTGAATCTCTCTCTCTCTCTCTCTCTCTCTCTCTCTTTCCCTTTCTAAATTAATTTTTAAATAACCTATATTTTCTCATCCAACTTCTGTACAATTCTTTGCATCTTTCATGTGGCATCAGATCACACACCAGACACCCCATAACCCCAACAGGCCTGACCTAGCATTCTAGAGACCCTGCTGGGAGAGTGACCTAACAGTATATATTAACTGTGAATTGTAATAGTACTTGTGTATTACTATGTGCCAGTTACTATCAGTTGTAGAAACAGTAATAAATACAGTAGTGACACTCTGCCTCATAGTGCTTAAAATCCAGGGGTGCTGGTGACTCAGCTGGAGTTCATCATGCTGGAGTACCCACTTCCATCCATTGTTCTCCAGACAAAAAATAAACAGAAAGAAAGTTTGCCCTAGGTGTTCACTGACTGCTTACCCTCATGCTTCTGGCTAATATAATATAGGGACACACTTGTAGAAATTCATGTTAATGTCCAGATCTGTATTTGCAAAGTCAAAGACTGCATGCAGCCCTGAAGCCTTATTTGCATTTATGAATATGTAGTAGGATATTGCTTTACAAATGTGACAACATCTAAGAACAATATATATAGCAGTGGTTATTAATGTTAGACTAGGCAAGGAAGCTTTGAACCAAAAGAGGGACGAAGCAAGGAAAAAAACATTATTCATTAAGAATCTATCCTGAGTAAAATCAGATACTCTGAAATGCCATAAGTAATTTTAAAAAACTGTACATGGTGTTTTGTCATTATACCGCTTTCACAAATAAAGAGCTTGAGGCTCAGAATTGTTGAGTGACTTGCCCAAGGTCACAAAACCAGTGATGAACAGAAGCAGATTTCAAAGCCTGGCATGCTTACCTCCCATTCCCCAGTTCATTCCACCTTACCATGTAGCCTCAAAAGACAGATATCCGGACACTGGCTCTGTCATTAACTTATTGTAGTCACCGTGAATTTATTGCATACTGGGTTTAAGAGGGAAGGAGTTGTTTGGACCAGAGGTTATCTGAGCTCTCTTCACACTCTGTTCCTTATCTTCTGGCTTGGACTTGACCAGGAATATTAGAGGCAGAACTGGGGATGTGCACTTGTAGAAGGATTTTTCTGAGTACAATCTCACAGTGAGCCTGGTACCCAGGGTGCCTTCAGATGATACTTTTTCCTTTTGTATGCAGGGCATTTTAGATGCCTCCTGTCCTGGCAGTTAGTGAATGGCCCTTACAGAATCCTCTATTGCCTTGAGACAACTCTGATTACTATTTAAGGCAGTGCCCTGTGGCCTAAACAGACCCAAAGTCAGTACTTGCAAACCAAGACTTAACTTAGAAACTTAAAAGTTTAGCTATAAAATGGGGATGATATCTGTTCTCTTCATTTGAATTTCTTGGATCAAATAATAAAATTGAGATGAAAAAACATTTTGAAAAAGATAAAATGGTCACAGTAGACAAGGTAGATGCCTATAACTAGAAAGTGCACACTTCCAATATAAAAATATATATATTTAAGTATATGTGTGTGTATATATATATGTATATATATATATATATATACATATATATATAAACATATTAAATTTGATAATTTACTTTTGCCCACATTAACATTCTCTCTATATCTATTTTAATACAAGTCTAATTTTAAGGACAGAGACCACACTTTCTGGCAAATTTATTTATATATACCAATATTTTTCCTTGTGATCCAGAAACAAAACTCAGTAACACTGAGGGAAATTTTAGTAGAAGCAGATGCCTATGGCATCAACAAAGCCAGCTACTTCAGAATTTCCAGAAATGGGACCTAAAGCTCTTCATTTCAACTAAATATTTTGTTCCTAAACTGATTCACATTTAGGTGATCTTCAGGATTCTGGGACTAGAAAATAAGCTTAATGCTTTTGATGGTGAAGGTTAGCAATGAGATATATAACCTGACCTGGGCTTAATCTTGCCAACAAGATGCTAATAGGTGTGTGTCAATGACAGTGGCAGATATAGGTGAACCTTCCACATGTTTCAAGACATGAGAGCCACATTTAATCAGGATACCACAAAATCTTTCCTGGGAAATGCATTTCTGCTATTCAATATCTAAAGAACCAGGAGACCTCCAAAAGGTATGAGTCAGCACTTTGACTAGAATCAATAATTCTGAAAACTCAGATTATCCATCAAGTCATCCCAAAAGTGGAGTGGTTAGAAAAGTGACCTCTGGAATAAGAACAGCCAAGACAAAATCCCAACTCTAATAATTATTAGCTGTGCTACTGGGAAATCTATCCTTGTTCATCTTATTCGTAAAACGGAGATAATTATAGTAACCGTGTTACTTACTTTATGTAAAAAAAATACATGAGATGAAGTATTCTTTTTGTTGTTGCTGTTGTTGTTGTTGTTGTTGTTTGAGTTGGTGTCTCACTCTGTCGCCCAGATTGGAGTGCAGTGGCCACTCCTGGCCACCGCAGCCTCGACCCGCCGGCTCTGGTGATCCTTCCGCCTCAGCCTTCCAAGTAGCCGGAATTACAGGAATGCGCTACCACGCCTAGCTGATTTTTTTGATTTATTGTAGAGATGAGGTCTTGCTGCCCGGGCGGGTCTTGAACCCGCAGGCTCAGGCAATCCACTCACCTCAGCCTCCCAAAGGCGCAGGATTACAGGCTGAGCCACCGAGCCTGGCTGAGATGAAGTATTCTTAATGCATTGTCTGGCACAGATTAAGAGCTCAGTAAATGCCAGTCCTCTAGGAAAATGGGTCACATATGTCAAGTTTCCAGATACATTTGGGAAACTTTCCAAGTAAGCAATTGTAATTTCTTGAATGAATGTTACACACACACACACACACACACACACACACACACACACACACACACAGTTGAATTGAGACAATATCTGAAAATGCATGAAGGTGCCACCATACATAGGTTCCAATTAAGATAATCCAGGAGAAACCAAGATTCCCAGTGAACTCATGGTGGTGTCCCTGTCTTCCTTTATTGCGAGTGGTCCAAGCATCTTGGTCAGGGTTTCCCCATTCTTTTTCTATCAAGAGCAAAAAGATTGTTCTGTATCTCTTGATTCACAATGAGGAGATAAGAGCCATCATCATCAACCACATACTTATTGAGACTTCATATTACAAAGTATTCTAGCATCTAATTTTCACAGGTACCCTTGTGAGACAGATACTGCTGATATCATTGGATAGGTGAGGCATTTAAGATGGCTCAGTCTTCTTTCAGACTGCAGGACCTTCTAGAGCAGAAGCCATGCCTTTTCTTCATTGACAACAGTCTCAGAGCTGATGAAAGCCTTGCACACAGAGAGTGCTCAGTTAACACCTGTGATAACTCTCAGTCACTACCTCCACAAGATTACAGCTATGGCTTTCTATTCCTTCCTCCAGCAGCTGGAGCAGCATCTTCTTTCTGTGTTTAATTCCAGTGGCTGTTTTCTGAAGTCCTCAATGTTTATCTCCTAACACAATACTTTCCAATATATTTTTCAAAATATATTTTGGAAATAGCAATACTTTCAATAACAATACTTTCCAAAACACTTGTTTCTAGAAAGTAGTTGAAATGTTTTCTTATGAAAACCCACTAGTTACAAATGTTGCATTGCAACTGGTCTTTGAATTCATAGGTGCTCTAACCCCATCCATCAGGTTCCTTCTGTTACCCAAGGCAGATAGATGACCATGTTGATTTAGTTTGGTTTAGTTTGGTTTAGGTGAGCACTTATGCCACAAAATGTCTTCTCCCACACTCCTGATGTAGGCGAGAACTCCACACATATTCTCACAGTTGCCAAACTCAGATAACAGACTTAGCCCAAACCCAATCTTCCTCAAAAAATTCCAATATCATTCAGAGAACTACATATCAATCAAACCCCAGAAGCCACTTTATTGCACTTATAATTAAATTTGATAACCAATCTTAATTCTAATAGTGACACTGAAGATATACTGAGACTAGGGTAGGGACAAGTCATTGGAAAAATAAAAACTATACATTCCTATTCTAGTATCTGTGGAGAAATATAAGACCCCAAATTTAGCCAGCAGTAATTGAGTAAATTACACTAAAGAAAAGGGCCTCAGGATAAAATTTACAAGGAACTTGTTGACCACAGTAAGAGTTGTAAAAGCTTATGGACCATTGTAAATCATTTTTGTAAACTAACATTTAACTGACTGCTACAAATAGAAAAATAGTTAACCATTGCTCTACATTAGCCCTGTCTTTATGAACAAAACACTGCAATCAGCCATCTTACAAACCTCTCATTCAGCACATACAACTTGTAGCTAACCTCCCTCTCAATACCCCTTGGTGCCACACACAAACTCCCTAACACAGCTTTATAAAACTTCTCTCCATGTCCTGCTTCGGTGCAGACAGCAACCAGCCTCCCGTTGCTATTGCTTTCCCCTTTGCTCTTTGCAACATACTCCCCCTTTAATAAATTGCCTTTCTTAATTCACCACTGCTTTGGTGAATTTTTTTCACTGCCTATGTGAAATCAGCCTCAGCTAATCACACATGACAGTATCTTCTAAGTGTGGCTCAAGAACCATCACATTATAAATGTATAGGGTATTTAAGTAAATTGAAAACCACTCATTAATTACTGATTATTCCTTGCCAGAAAAAAAAGAATGCATAGATTAGTGATTTATAAATCCCACTGTCTCCAAACAAGTTCACAGGATGATTCATAAAGAAGATACACAATCTTAAGTTCATTAATTATGTACTATTTAAATTCCTCAAAACAGTTTCCCCAGCTTACCAGTGATATACCCTAGGTATATTTAAGATGGAATCTGTGGATGTACCAAATGGTATCTCCAAAAATCTTTTGTATTTAATTTAGATAACAATCAGAGTTTTGTTTATTTGTTTTGATTTGGTTTGGTTTGGCTTTCTGTTTTAGATATCTATCTTGAAACAGCTTAGTCAGGAAAAATAAATGCATTGACTTCCATAACTGGTAAATTAGTTTCAGACAAGACTGTGCCTAGAGGCTGAAGTGATACCTAAGGGTTTCTACCATTCTTCATGCCTCAGAGCAGCTGTCTTCATGTGATAGCCTCCAAAATTTGTCTAGATGTTTTCTGCTTCAAGTTGAGCAAAGAGGGACATCTTCTTCCTTGAATTTCCAAGTTAGGCTAATTAAAGTTAAACACTCATTTTTTAAAACAATCACTGCAACTAGAACAAGTGAGTATTCTTTTTTTAAATTTAATTTTATTAAATATATGTGAGGTACAAGTCAGGATTGGCTACATCCTGACTTGTACCTCACATACGTATAATAAAATTAAATTTTAATATTTAATATTCTTTACCCGTCCTCCCAAATCACAAGGGCTGTGAGTGGGGAAATGATTTTCCTCAAAACAGATAAATAAATAAATAATAAAATAAATTTTTACTAGGTGTTACCAAAAGTGTGAATGGATCTTATACAGACAAAACAACAATGTCAACCATAGTTAACAAGTGTGTTTTCTCCCTAAAAAGAGTACCCATTACTTTAATCATATTTTCAATATACTCAGGAACCTCCAAAGTTGTTGGCAGCTCATAGAAGCCTATAGCTCTTTGCATATAGTGAAGATAGTTAAGAGATGGAATAGTTTTAAACCAACAGTAAAAAAGCAGAAGTTCTTGCTCCTGCATCTTTCTAACAAACACTTAGGGATTTTAATTTCCTCATCTTTGTTTACAAAAAGCAAAATAATAACACCAAAGATTCTACTAAACTTCCACTTTCAAAACAGTGTAATCACTTTTTTATTGTTGCCTTATGATTAGACCAAAGATGTAAAGTAAAAATTAAAGTTAGAAATATAAGAAATTTTAACATTTATAATAATCAATTAGTAAAATAAAAAGAAACAGTAAAATTAATTTTAATTATAAATACACCTAACTCAATTCAAAATATTATTTCAAATTTTCAAATTAATAAAAAATAATTTTGTAAGTTACTGTAAAAACTTTATTGATATATAATTTTAAAACAAAGTTTAGCATGTAAGGTATGCAATTCAATATGCTTTACTATATTTGCAAAGTTGTGCAATTATCAACATCATTTAGTTTTAGAACATTTCTGTCTACCTTAGAATAAACCTTGTACCAATTAAATTAAAAATGAGTCCTCATCTCACTCTTCTAGTCCTAGACAATACCTAATTTCTGGCTCTATGGCTCTACTTTCTGGCTCTATGGCTTTGCCCATTCTGGACATTTTATATAAAGAATTGAGAGGCTGAAGACACACACAAAAAATAGACAGACTATACATCTAACAATAGAACTCTGAGCTACAAGCTGCAATAACCAGCTCAGGAAGTCAACCTACTGTTGTAGGTAACCAGACTAGAAAATCAGACAATAAACCCTTGTTATACCTAAACGGGGTTCTTATATCCACTGCACAGAAAAACAAAACAGATTAAGCCATTATAATGGACACAGAGTTTAATATCACAAAGCAGTGAAGTGATGAGGGCAGGAAAAATTATTCAAATCCATCTCCTTGAAGATTCAGAGGATAAAGTTTCTAAAGGGCACTTGGTGGGACAAGCAATGGGTGCTGTTGATTACTTAACAATGGCACTGAGCTGTTATTGGGACTGTGATCCTGGTCTTCCTGTGACTGGTAGGGACAGTGGTCCTGTTACTGGTAGGGGTCTTCTTGATACTCTGGACCTGGAGTTCAGGTCCACCAAAGTACAAAGTTTGAAAAAGATCTTAGATGCTATTCTTAGGCTTTAGAATAGATGCTGTATATAAAAAAATTTCCTCACCATCAGCTACTACCTTCATCCCTGAACCACTATGGAGGCTGTCAAGAGGAAGGTAAAGTAGAAGACGGGGTCCCTGGAGATCAAAGCCATTTTTGTCTTTCTTTTTTTTCTTTTTTTTTGAGTTGGAGTCTCACTCGGTCACCCAGACTGGAGTGCAGTGGCCGCTTCCGGCCACCGCAGCCTTGACCTGCTGGGCTCCAGTGATCCTTCCGCCTCAGCCTTCCAAGTAGCCGGAATTGCAGGCATACGCTACCATGCCCAGGTGATTTTTTGATTTATTGTAGAGATGAGGTCTAGATGCCCAGACGGGTCTCGAACCCGTGGGCTCAGGCAATTCACTCACCTCAGCCACCCAAAGGCGCAGGATTACAGGCTGAGCCACCGAGCCCGGCTCATTTTTGTCTTTCAATGGCTTCTTGTCTCCTTAAGCAGTTTTATGTTGATTGGCCTTGTCAGTTGCTTTCCTTCCTTCCTAAGGTTCAGGGCAAGAAGGTAATTGCAAGCAAATTTAGAAGCAAGCTACTCATTAATTTCTAATCATAGCTGCAGCTTTTCCTCTGTGACCCAGTAGTAACTTTATATAGATGATTTTAACAACAGGTCTAAAATTGCGAGGTATTGATTTATAACTGAAAGTCTTCCTAATTCTTTCTCCTTAGAAGCAACCAAATAAAGCCGATTACATACCTTAACCAATTACTGAGAATGCCCTGCTTCAGTTAGCCTATCTACAGCTTCCCATGCCAACAGCTTCCAATAAGCATGGTGTACCCACCTTCCCTTTTTCCCCACTATAAAGCTTTCCTATGCTTCTGCCTGTTTTAGAGTCTCTGTTAAAAGCAGGATATGGTGTCGGTCTTCCTTGCTACAATAAGCTCTGAATAAACAGCTTTTGCTTGTTCTCATTAGTGTGGTCATCATTATTTGTAAAATAATACATTGTTTCTTTCACTTAGCATCATGTTTTCAAAGTATATCCTTGCTGTAACAATGTATCAATACTTCATTCCTTGCCATGGCTGAACAAAATCTCATTGCAGTGACATACCACATTTCATTTATCCATTCATCAGTTCATGAACACTTGGGTTACTTTGTAGCTATTGTAAATAATACTTCAATGAATATTTATGTACAAGTTTTGGTGTGTGGATATATATTTTTACTTCCCTGGAACATATAACTAAGAGTAGAATATCGGGGTCATATGAAACCATTATATTTGATATTTTGAAGAACTGGTAAACTTTTTTTTAAAGTGACTTATTAATTCCACCAGCAATGTATGAGAATTCCAATATCTCCATATTATTACCAATATTTATCATTATATGCCTTTTAAAAATTTTTTAGACATCATGATAGTTGTGAAATGATATCTCATTGTGGTTTTTATTTGTATATCCCTAATGAATAATAATATTAAGTACCATCTCATAAATGCAAATCAAAACCACATTGAGATATCACCTAACTACAGTAAGAATGGTAATCATTAATAAAACAAAAAACAACAGATGCTGAGGAGGATGAGAAGAAAAAGGAACACTTTTGTACTGTTGGTGGGAATGCAAATTAATTCCACTTCTATGGAAAACAGTGTGATGATTTCTAAAAGAACTTGAGATTGACCTTCTATATGAGTCAGCAATCCCCCTTCTGGGAATATACCTAGAGGAACTCAAATCATTCTACAAAAAAGATACCTGCACACTCATGTTTGTTGCAGTACTATTCACAATAGCAAAAACATGGGACCATAAGTGCTATCTATCAAAACTGGACTGGGTAAAAAAAAAAAAATGGGCCGGGCTCGGTGGCTCAGCCTGTAATCCCGCGCCTTTGGGAGGCTGAGGTGAGTGGATTGCCTGAGCCTGCGGGTTCGAGACCCGCCTGGGCAGCGAGACCTCATCTCCATAATAAATCAAAAAATCAGCTGGGCGTGGTCGCGCATGCCTGTAATTCCAGCTACCTGGAAGGCTGAGGCGGAAGGATCGCCGGAGCCCAGCAG